>NC_052342.1:22482656-22570156 GCF_016432855.1 Salvelinus namaycush | reverse complement strand
ATGATAGTCGTCTGTAGTGGAGACTCAACCTGTACGTCCTCTCTGTCCAGAACACTACAGTCCATGGTGTAAATGGCAGGAGGCAGCAGGTGGGGAGGAGGGAGGCTACTGAGGGCAATTGTGATGATGTTACTCCGTTTCACCCCTAGAACTGAGACAGACGGCAGCTTCTGGAAGAGAGGGGTGGGGGGAGAAAGAGGGAGAGAGGGAGATGGTAGAGTCCAGTCATACACAGTGATCACCAACCCTGTCCTTGTGAGCTGAAGGGTTTGTAGTTGTTTGCACCAGTCCCAGTTGATTCCACTGTGTTAGTGCTGTACACTTTGTTCCTCTCAAAGTACACCAACATTATCCAGAATACCTTACAAAATTAGCCTTACATAATTAGCCAGAGCACCAACAAATTGGATTGCAGAGCACTCAAGAGAGCTCTGATTTCAACTCTTACCTGCCTTCCCGTCAGCACGCTGCAGATGGAGCCATTTCCCTTGGTCTCAAACAGGTACTCCAGCCGGTTGGTGTCCAGGTGCACCGGCTCCAGCCCAGCCCAGATGGTCTGGGGCCCAAAGCGGCTAACCCTGGGCAGGGGGGGCAGGCTGTGGAGCTCCCTCCAGTGGAGCTTTAAGGTACGACAACCTGAGGGTTTCCCCATGGAAGAGGCATATCCTGTAGACCGGGGAGGGGGAGGAGCTGAGGGCAGCATGGGAGGAGGAGGAGGTGGTGTTTGGAGACATGCTGAGTTTTGGTTGGTCAAGGTGCCTCCGTCTTCCTCGGCGCTGTCCAATCCCAGGTCCTCCTCATCCCACAGGTCGGAGAAGTCCAAGGTGTTGAGGCAGAGACGAGGTGCAGACTTTAGGAAGGAAACCCAGGATTTGTCGAGGCCTGAAGTTAAGGGCATGTCCTTGATTTGACAGGATTGTGTCATTGGTCCTTTCAGGATTGCCTTGGTTTTGTGGTATCCGGAATTGAGGTTTTCAGCTATAACCTAATGGCTTTGGTTTATTTGCAGTTTTTAAACAGATTCTTCAGAAAAGGTATTGCGTTTTTGTTTTAGACACATTTTTTTGAGAAAAAAACAGCAGCTGAAAAAACACAGTTAATATGAAAGTGTTCTTCCTTTTCTGAATACGCAGGAAAAAGCAGTAAATGAACACCTCCTATCCTCTCTTTTCTTCTTACCCATTCATCCTGCAGGTCTTTGAGAGAAGAGATTCAATCACAACACTCAGATTTCCCTCTATAACAATATCTCCATACTAATCCTGTTATATCCTCTCTTGTCACTCTGTCAGCACTGAATGCAGGCCAAAACCACATGACTGCTCCATGATCCACAAACCACCTTTCCCAATATTATTCCCACAATCCAGAACTTGCTTTAGGTGTCATTTGCTTCCAAAAAAGAATGCTCTTCTGCTTCTACTTAGGAATGTAGAGCAAAATTGTCTCTTGAACGGATATAATGTGCACCAATGGGATCGGTTCAGAATCAGATGGGTCCAGATTCCTCTATGAATTCAGGGTTCAATTCTGATGTTGATGTCCAAGGAATGGTTCTGTTGTGTCCAACTGTTTTCATGCAATGACCCGACCTGGTTTCACAGAAACTTCTCTCTCTCTCTCTCTCTCTCTCTCTCTCTCTCTCTCTCTCTCTCTCTCTCTCTCTCTCTCTCTCTCTCTGACTCTGTGAGTGGTCTCTTCGAAGGGCTGAAATGTATCAGTCTCAGTTTATTTGAGTTGCACCCTTTTCCTTCATTTCCTTATCGAGCCAACATCTCCTGTTTAAATTGCTTCTTGTGTATACACAACCCTCCTCTATCTGCTGCTGTTGATCTCCCCCCCCTCCCTCCCTCCGACCCTCCCTCCCTCCCTCCCTCCCTCCCTCCCTCCCTCCCTCCCCCATCACGTTCATAATGATCTCTTTCTATAGACATACCGGGCTCTCCGCCTTTTCTAATAGTAAAGAACGAGCCTTTGAATGTGATTTGTGCACATAGCATTACTCATAATGAAAAAGAGTCTTAGTAACCTACATGATTTCCAGGCCTAGTCCTGCCCAAAGCACAATAGGGTCAGTTGTGTTTATGGTCCTTTGCATGCTTGACAGCCATAATGACAGCACCCCTCCTATAGCTATTACAGATGTAGGATCTTAATTTGCATGGGAAAACTTGGAGTGTATTTGTGGTTTAAAAAAACATTGAGATTTCAGACTTCATTTTCCCTCACGAAAAATGTATCAACCCCTCCAAGAATGTCCATTAATTATAAACCTTATAATAATTCACATTTCCCGTTGCTGCAGGATTATTTTCCGGCTGTACCAAACGTGCTCAAATTAAGATCCTATATCTGTAGTCTTATAGGCTCCAAACAGTGACATGGTACAGACATATACACTGTCTGTACCATGCAAACCTTAATGGTCTGAATGAAGGCCTGATTGTACTTAGGCCTGTAGAGTGTGTCAATTATTGTTTGCCCGTAGGTTAGATAGACTTATGTTCATTATAGCATTTGTCATGTGTGAATGTTACTGCCATACATTTGCTTCTTTGTCTTATCAGACTTGCCACAACTGATGTAAAATAAAGTTGTTCTTTCCTAGTCTATCTCAATCTGAATGGAGGTCAAAGAAGGTCAAATTGGAGAATAATTTTAGGCCCACACAAGAAAAAAAAAGTAGAACATGTCTAGATACACGTTTTAGGGAAGTACAATTATACACTTTTAATTAACAAAACATGCAAAAACAGTGATGGACGAGGCCTAAACTACGGTGCACTGCTCATTTACTACTCAGTGATACCCTTGTTCACAGGCGCAGCTTTCCTCGTGGGAAAATACATTTCCGACGGGGTTGCTTTGATGAATCTGTCCATGATCGCGTCAGAGGTAGGCGGCGACTCTGCTGTCTCTGGATATTGTAGACTGTCTCCACAACTGTTTGTGTTTGTTTGTAAGCCTCCGGGACTCCGGGGATATCGGACAGATCTGGGCAATAATTATGTTTAATCATTCCCAATTAGGTCGGAGGAGATGGAGGAGACCCCAACGGCTCTTTGACTTCAGGGTCAAACAACATGCAGAGGTCTGGCTGGGGGAGAAGTCACTGTAAGCCAATTAAATTAGGATTGTTCCAATAATCCATGAGATTTTTGTCATAAATATAAAGAAATAGAATACTATGCTGTGTCATGTGTAACATGTGTAGGGGGGGGGGAAGACCCTTCCTTCTACAATTGTTTTGTTGTTGCCCTCCCCCTCATAGAATTAACTCCAGAATAATGTTTACGATCACAGATAACAATAACTGTAGCGATCCTGTGTTTATAAACAGAGATATGGACTTTGTCACTTCAGCAAACATTTGTGGCACAGTCGATGCCACGCAGAGTTACAGGCCAGAGTATTGAGTGTTTGCCGAGCACCACGGCGGGCGAGCTCACTCTCCCTGCCTGTTACATTACACCTACACTACGATCAGAGCCGGCTGCAGACAATGATCAGCTAGGGGGAAATCTGATTTTCAACATTTTGATGACGTACCTGTATTTATAATTGTATAAAATATATGCCAAAAAAATTCAGCCGACAGGTTTCTGGGCCAATGTACAACACAACCAATAAACAACGCATACCTACTTCGGGCGCTTCAATATCACAGTTTGCGTTTTCAACACCACAATAAATAGACAATGTCAATCTGGACTGACAGAAAATACATCCCTCTCCACCTTGTATGCCTACCCAGTATTAAGGCTTGGCTTGACAATCTCTAAATGTCATTCAACTTTTTGGTGATTTGTTCTCTTTCCGTTCATCAAATGGCCGCTGCACAGTTTGGATTGATTGATTGATTTTATTTGTCACCTCCAAAAAAAAACATTACAGAGATACAGACACATTACATAGATACAGACACATTACAGAGATACAGACACATTACATAGATACAGGCACATTACATAGATACAGACACATTACATAGATATAGACACATTACATAGATACAGACACATTACATAGATACAGACACATTACAGAGATACAGACACATTACAGAGATACAGACACATTACAGAGATACAGACACATTACAGAGATACAGACACATTACAGAGATACAGACACATTACATAGATACAGACACATTACAGAGATACAGACACATTACAGAGATACAGACACATTACATAGATACAGGCACATTACATAGATATAGACACATTACATAGATACAGACACATTACATAGATATAGACACATTACATAGATACAGACACATTACATAGATACAGACACATTACAGAGATACAGACACATTACATAGATACAGACACATTACATAGATACAGACACATTACAGAGATACAGACACATTACAGAGATACAGACACATTACATAGATACAGGCACATTACATAGATATAGACACATTACAGAGATACAGACACATTACATAGATGCAGACACATTACATAGATACAGACACATTACATAGATATAGACACATTACATAGATACAGACACATTACATAGATACAGACACATTACATAGATATAGACACATTACAGAGATACAGACACATTACAGAGATACAGACACATTGCAGAGATACAGACACATTACAGAGATACAGACACATTACATAGATATAGACACATTACAGAGATACAGACACATTACAGAGATACAGACACATGACAGAGATACAGACACATTACAGAGATACAGACACATTACAGAGATACAGACACATTACATAGATACAGACACATTACAGAGATACAGACACATTACAGAGATACAGACACATTGCAGAGATACAGACACATTACAGAGATACAGACACATTACATAGATACAGGCACATTACAGAGATACAGACACATTACAGAGATACAGAAACATTACAGAGATACAGACACATTACAGAGATACAGACACATTACATAGATACAGGCACATTACAGAGATACAGACACATTACAGAGATACAGACACATTACAGAGATACAGACAGGTTCTACTGTTCACACATTAGACAGCGTTTGATATTCTTTTAAAAAGTGGTTAAGGTTGGTATGGTTTTGAGTTGCTAGTTTGTTCCACTCAGCAGCGCAGGTATATATTGGTTTTAATCAGATAGACTCTTATATTTCAAACAGTGAATATTAGAGTCTCTGGCTCTGGTATTATGCTGGTGGACATCTCTAACAAATGAAAAATTGTTGGTTAGGTACCTGGGGGCTGAGTCCGTGATAATTCTGTGGACCAGACCAAGTTGAATTAACACTACTCTTTTTTTCCACAGATAGTCAGCCTAGCCGCTTAACATGTTTGACTGGTCTGTAGCTTTTCTTTAGATGTTTGGGCTGCTGGTAAACCATGATGTGCAGACATAATCAAAATGACACAGGACTAGAGCACTCGCCAGAGTCTTTAGGGGGTCTATAATTAGGTTTCCATCACATTGATGACAGATTTTCATGTGAATATTCAAAAATCTGCATAAAAACATTATGAACATTTTCCCATCAGATTTGTGTTTCCATCATATTGACTTGTCTGTGTGTAAATACTTGTAAATATGAAAACAGTGGGGTATTTTTTTATATCTGATAATCACACGGTGTTATTTATTGCTGAACAGCAGATGTCACTAATGTGAATTGTGAACAGATAATGAAGCTACCAGAAGTAAACCATTCTTCAGCACAATTTGGTGAAAGCCTTTAGAAATTCTTAGTTTTCCATCATTAGTTTACAGGCCACATCATGCTGGCTTGCAAAGTGACATGTAATCCTGTTGGAATCCAGACAGAGTTAAGATATCAAACAGTTAGAATTTTTATTAACACACAAACTGCATTCAGAATGACTGTTAGGGTTAGAAAACATAATAAAGTAAAAAACATTTAAAGTGGAACAACCATTTCAGTAATGGGTGCAATAAATATATTTAACTGATTGGATTAGTTTAGATTTTTATTTATTTATCTTTGTTTAGCATAAGATGAACCAATCAATCAATGTACATGCAAAACCACAGATATTAAAAACAATCTCCCAAAAATATTTATCTGCAATAGAGCATGCTGGGAAATAGTTTTATTTAACCAGGAAATAACCAATTATTATTTTACAATGACGGCCTACCCTGGCCAAACCCTCACGACACTGGGCCAATTGCACGCTGCCCTATGCGACTCCCGATCACGGCAGTGATCAAACCAGGGTCAGTAGTGACACCTCTAGTACTGAGATGTTGTGCCTTAGACCACTGCACCACTCAGGAGATAATGATGGGTGTGGTTTTGATGGTACTGCTTTACTCTCCACAGTGTAAAACAATAAGTCTGGTTATTAACACAAACACTGGGGGTTCTTTTACACCACTGAGTGTTCATTTCACACATGCAGAGTGAATTTAATGCCTGAATCATAAACTAGAAATGTTACACTGAAAAATCAGCACTGTCCAATTTGCTGTGTGCGAGATAGCCACAATGTTTTGGGTCAAACGTCAGCCAAGCATTGATCATCATGTCACCAGAATAATACCCTCAACATGTATTGAAAGGAGCATCAAGCTTTCACCGCCCTGTGTGGTTCATCATAACTGATTTCATCCGTAGCCTAATAAACTGCATGCTTTCCCAAGTTGTAGTGGGAAGACCACACAACATATCATCGCGTGACACCAAGTTCACTTCAAAATATATGTATTAGATTTTCGCATTAAAAGTATTTCCCATAATTAATTGTACAGACAAAAAAGGATTGTCTGTGGTACTTAGTTTTATCAAACATTTGGAAAGTTTACTGATAAATTTGTTGTTTTCATTGGGTGTGGCGGGTAGCCTAATGTTTAGAGCGTTGGGCAAGTAACCAAAATGTTACTGAATCGAATCCCCAAGCTGACAAGGTAAAAAGCTGTTGTTCTGCCCCTGAACAAGGCAGTTAACCCACTCTTCCCTGGTAGGCTGTCATTGTAAATAAGAAATGACTTACCTAGTGAAATTAAGGTTAAATAAAAATTTGTCCTGACATTTTTGTATCTGACATGCACTTTCCTCGCATTAAAAGGTTGGATGGAAACCTGGTTAATGTCGAGCCATTTTGAGGACCACCCCACTAAATGTCGAACTTTTTTCCTATCAAATTTAGTTATTTTATAGGCCCTACTTTATAACATTTTGAAAGAAAAAGAAAATCGGAACAATGCTCTCTTCTTTTGTTTATTCAAGTTTGTTAATTTAAGCTAACATTTGAACTTAAACTGTATATATTTATAAACTTTTTGGGAATGGTTTTGCACAAAAGCCGCACACCAAATTTAAAAAGCAGCATATAAACCTCACCCCTCTCCGTGTTGAAATCAGTGATTGGTAAGATTCTGCCTCTCGTCGTTCTACTCCCATATAGGAGTGGCTATACCAAGTGTCAATCTTCTATCTCCGCCCACCTTTTTGCACGCTCCCGTGCCTTGTTTTGGAGTTTTATTTATGGTCAGCGCACTCCCGACGCCCGAGCTATCGTTTGCTTCACACTGACATCATAGCGGATTACAATGTCAAATATTTTGGAAGCAGAACTAGCCTCCGGTTTTACACCCCGTGAGAGAGATTCGTCGTTTATATTCCAGTCATTTGTAATATAAAGTTGCAATATTTTTCGCATGAAACATTTCTGGGGGATGGAATGATGCATTCAAGTTAAGGTATGGAGTTATGAAAGCAACCCAAGTTGATATGCGCATATCTGTAATCGGGGAATTCAATCGAAATATCATGGACTTCCCCATAGCTATATTACATCATTTAGAATAGGTGAAAAGTATGCTTATGTATGGCCTACGTTTTTCTGCAGCACCACAACTTGAAATGGCATTGGTTGCATTTAACTTACGGGTTTTCTAGACAGCGTGTTTGTTATCTATTTCACTTGCTTTGGCAATGTAAACATAGGTTTCTCATGCCAATAAAGCCCCTTGAATTGAATTGAGTGACAGCGAAGTCACGATGTTGATTGTATGCATGATTGTTTAGTCTACTACAGCATATTATGGAAATGCATTGTGAAAAATCCATCGGGTCATGCTAATGGTAAAAAAGTTGTCGCGCTACGAAAAGCTCCCTCCCGCATTACGTAATAACAGACCAGCTGTTTAGAGATGCTCGTGTGAGAGGTGAAATACCCCTCTACCCCTCTGATGACGACAAACATTTCAATCCCTCTCAACTAGCAGCAGCATGCGAGCTTGTGGTGAAATGTATCTCCTCGGATATACAAAAGCTGTCAAGAGCATTTTCCAATGGAACTTTCCACCCACTGTTCCATTTCTCCGACTGTGTTTATCCAAACTGTAGAAGGTTGTGTTGCTGTAATACTGTCGAGTGAATTCCCTATTGGCTATTATTTATAACGTTAAACATAATATATATTATACATTATAAACCGGTTGGCCCTGAATGCTGATTCACTAAAAGCGCGGTATATCAGACCATATACCACGGGAATGACACAAATAATATTTTTACTGTTTTAATTACATTAGTAATCAGTTTATAATATCAATAAGGCACCTCAGGGGGTTGTGGTATAATGGCCTTATACCACACCTCCTCGGGCCTTATTGCTTAATTAGAACACCTCCATTGTAATCATACTGTAATAGACCTACTTACTGTAATAATGTTTGTCCATGATGAGGCTTATTTAGTTTGAAAATAATGTATGCCTACCACATACCCAACAATTTGCAGGTGCAGCCAGGGGTTAAAAAGTAGTCATTGGATACTACTATAATATTAATAGGTTTCCCTAATGTAAAGAGCGTTGTGATTACTGTCCGTAAATGAAAAGCTCCCTACAAATAAAATGTACTATTGTTATTATTTTATATATATTTTCATCCTGTCTTTTAAACTATGCCGCTATCCTATTTGATGTGTATATATAGATATGCTGAATAACCCTGCGCCTAGGCTGCATTAAGCAGGACACAACGTGAGCCAATGTTCAGATAGACATGTGTTATGTAGAACAAACATGCCTCTGACGTATAGAACAAGGAATCACATCAGCTCTATTCATGCCGTTTCTATCTGAAAGGTTCCACAACGTTTGCAGCCTGACCCCGAGCCTGACCCCTGTCTCCCCTGTCTACAGGTCTATGTAACAGAGAGTGGGTCAGGTCAGGGATGCTGCAGCGTCGGAGGGAATCTGACTCTCATGGCCTGTTTTCATCTGGAGAGACCTCCGACAATTACTGTGAGGTAACATAATGTGTGTGTGTGTTTTTTTTTCTGTTTGAGCAGTATAACCCACACTGACTCAACCCTAATCATGTGAGTGCATGAGGGCACGGTATAGGACATTTACCATCCTGTGTGTGGATATGTGTACGCATGTGTCTCAGTGTGTGTATGTCTGTGAGACATTAGTAATTAATGCCCCACTGTTAGGTTTGTACACAGCATGAAGCATACTTTGTAACCTCTGCTGCTGTCCAATTAGTGATGGACTGATGGCTCCAGATAAATCATTACTACTTTCTACTCTCTCTCTCTCATTCTCTCTTTCTCTCATTCTCTCTTTCACTATTTCTCTCATTCTATCTTTCTCTCATTCTATCTTTTGTTCTCTCTCTCATTCTATCTTTCTCTCATTCGCTCTCTCTCTGCTCTCTCTCTCTGCTCTCTCTCTCTCTCATTTGCTCTCTCATTTGCTCTCTCTCTCTCTCATTCGCTCTCTCTCTCTCATTCGCTCTCTCTCTCTCATTCGCTCTCTCATTCGCTCCCTCTCTCTCTCATTCGCTCCCTCTCTCATTCGCTCCCTCTCTCTTATTCACTCTCTCATTCGCTCTCTCTTTCTCTCTCTCTCTCTCTCTCTCTCTCTCTCTCTCTCTCCCCATCTCTCATTCGCTCTCTCTCTCTCTCTCTCTCTCTCTCTCTCTCTCTCTCTCTCTCTCTCTCTCTCTCTCTCTATATATATATATATATATATATATATCTCTCTCCGTTCCTCATTTATCATGCTTATCTCTCTGTTTCTTGCTCTGTCACACACACTTTCTCTCTCTCTATATCTTTCACTTACTGTTTCTCTCTCTGCAGATGGGGGCAAGTTGTGGAGAAGTTGGCGTAGTGTGTTTGTGTGAGACTGGACCCTGCACACTATACTCTGAAGCACATACACAGACGCCGGTGAGAAGTGGTGTTCTATAATATCATTTTTTACATCCAAGGGAAGATACAGAAGCATATATTACCCTGGACAATATTTAAGCAGGATTCAATCCAAAACTGCACTATTACAGTGGGTTTTGACTCTTCATTACAATGCTTTACTCCAACACTTCGCATGAAATTTGCATACAGTGGAGCAGAGCTCAACTTTTCTACCAATCCGCTAGCAGGGCTCTCGCCGCTCACCTTCCCACAATCCCCCACACATTTCTCTGCGTGTGCCCTCGTTGAAAATGAATGGGGGCGGAACTTCTCCTGTTGAATTCGTTGTTAGCGAAAACCGTACGCTATAGTGCGCTTGACATTTAAGTGTAATAGTCAGTTGAACCGACTTCTGCACCATTTACTGCAAACGTGGGAACATTGCCTTTAAAATCTGCATTGTCGACAATGCGCAAACGGATTGAGTCCCGGCTTTAGTTTGTTATGCCTCGTTGAAATGCATATTTATCTCTCCCTATGCATTTCACCTACACACGTATCATGCTGTACACCACTCACGACTCTCTCTCTCTCTCTCTCTCTCTCTCTCTCTCTCTCTCTCTCTCTCACTCTCTCTCTCTCAGCACACACTGAAATGTGAACACTGTGGGAAAAACAGGGTAGTGATAACCAGGTACTCA
This sequence comes from Salvelinus namaycush, assembly GCF_016432855.1. Lineage (NCBI taxonomy): Eukaryota > Metazoa > Chordata > Actinopteri > Salmoniformes > Salmonidae > Salvelinus > Salvelinus namaycush. The sequence goes on along the minus strand of NC_052342.1, from coordinate 22,559,276 downwards.
GAGGGATATGGCACAGAGGTAGGGTGTGTGTGTGTGTGTGCGAGTGTGCGTGTGTTCGTTCAATGACACAAATATTGATGTTACAGAACATCAGTATGGTTTATTGAAAATCCCGGCACTGCATATAATGTTGAATGCTGATGCACACAAACATACTGAAGAAGTATTACCTTTGTCTAAAATGTAGGTGGCTGAAACCAATGAGTGATTGTACTGCACACGTGTACGTGTGGCTAATTCATGTGACTCATACTGTGCAGGAAGAGTGTGCCCTGTCCGATCCTCAGGGTGACAGCGATGCAGACGCTGACATCGAGGACACAGATTGCAGGTTCGACACACACACACTGCTTACTCACCAATCGGTCACTCATAAACAGTACCTATTGTCTTTTTATTTTGTTGCTGTTTCGATTGGTCCAGACTACAGGAGCCAGGTTCTCTCCAGCGAATCAGTTCGCGGAGACGGAAGCGACCACGAATAGCACGGCAGGACACGACGGAGAGTGAGGACGATGGGGGGAGGAGTCACAGGAGTCACCGCTGGAACCTCAGACTCAGTCCCCACCGGGCTCACAACAGAACCTTACTAGAGGTACCTCAACCACACAGAACCACATCACAAACCTAATACACAACCACATAATGAAACCCCCATATAATGAAAGTCTCTCTCTCTCTCTCTCTCTCTCTCTCTCTCTCTCTCTCTCTCTCTCTCTCTCTCTCTCTCTCTCTCTCTCTCTCTCTCTCTCTCTCTCTCTCTCTCTCTCTCTCTCTCTCTCTCTCTCTCTCTCTCTCTCTCTCTCTCTCTCTCTCTCTCTCTCTCTCTCTCTCTCTCTCTCTCTCAGGAGAGTGTATCACAGGTCAGACCGTTAGTGATCTGTCGGCCCAGTGTCAGAGGAGACGGTCAGGGGCCTCCAGTCGAAGGGCCCAGAACTGGCCCAAAATGGCTCTGGTTCCTGTGGCCCTCGTCTCTCTCCCTGCCTGTCGTTCTCCTCCTCTCCATCCCCCTCTCTCTCTCCTTAGTCATCATCATCATATCTTTCCTGATGCCTCGGGCCAGTACTTGACCACACTTCTCTGTTTTATTAATTCATTGTAATATTTTTCATTGAGTAATATAATTATGCTTTAATCACCTCGCGTCACCGCATCATGTTGTTAATTCATGTGTGTATACTGTAAACAAATCATATTAGACCAGAAGCCATAGCAGCATCAGACCATAAGCCATAGCAGCATCAGACCATAAGCCATAGCAGCATCAGACCATAAGCCATAGCAGCATCAGACCATAAGCCATAGCAGCATCAGACCATAAGCCATAGCAGCATCAGACCATAAGCCATAGCAGCATCAGACCATAAGCCATAGCAGCATCAGACCATAAGCCATAGCAGCATCAGACCATAAGCCATAACAGCATCAGACCATAAGCCATAACAGCATCAGACCATTAGCCATAACAGCATCAGACCATAAGCCATAGCAGCATCAGACTAAAAGCCATAACAGCATCAGACAATAAGCCATAGCAGCATCAGACCATAAGCCATAACAGCATCAGACCATTAGCCATAACAGCATCAGACCATAAGCCATAGCAGCATCAGACCATAAGCCATAACAGCATCAGACCATAAGCCATAGCAGCATCAGACCATAAGCCATAACAGCATCAGACCATAAGCCATAACAGCATCAGACCATAAGCCATAGCAGCATCAGACCATAAGCCATAGCAGCATCATCACCCTTTTCCACAACACTATTTCTGAACAGGCAGCGTGTGCTCTTCATATCTCTCTTTCTGTCTCTGTCTCTCTCTCTCTCTCCCACTCATTTGCAAAAATAGACCTCTTGGATTGCTGCTTATGCTGAAGATGGTGTGATATGTGGGTGGCAAAGGGTTTTAGGGTTACACGTGTTTTGTAGGCTCAATAGAAGTAAATGTAAATTACCGACCTATGCAATCTACTGTTCCTGCTGTCTCTCTCTGTCTCTCTCTAGATTTCCCTACCCCCTTCCTCTGTCTTTCTCTGTCTCTTCTGCCCTCCTCTCTGTCTCTCTGTCTGTCTGTCTCTCTGTCAATCTCCCTACCCCCTCCTGTCTCTGTCTGTCTGTCTGTCTGTCTGTCTGTCTGTCTGTCTGTCTGTCTGTCTGTCTGTCTGTCTGTCTGTCTGTCTGTCTGTCTGTCTGTCTGTCTGTCTGTCTGTCTGTCTGTCTGTCTGTCTGTCTGTCTGTCTTGTAACTGAATCCATGCTCTGTCCTTTGCACATGAGTGAGTGACCCCCCCCCCCCCCCCCCCCCCCTCCAACTCTCTCACCCTCTTGTCTCTGAGGTATTTAGCCTGTGAATCCAGGGACCCATAGATCTAAATTACAACTTGGCCTAATTCAATGGAAGCAGGATTGCACAGACAGCCTGCTCTGTACAATGGCTACGTCTGAAATGACAACCTCTTTGCTATATGTAGGGAATAGGGTGCTATGTCATTCACAGGAGGAAGTTCATAAACTAGACTGGTAACTAGGTGAGACAGATAATCCAGTACACGTTAACCTGTATTGTACTGTAAGTGTTTGGTTATGAGGGGACCACTGACTCCTGCTTGTAAACCAGGTTATTACAAGTTTTATGTTTACTGTATGAAGGATGTATTCACCTCTGGCTTATAAAGTATGTCTGAAATCCACTGCTGTGATCCACTGTATCTTGGTCAGAGGAGGCTGGTGGGAGGAGCTATAGGAGGACGGGCTCATTGTAATGGCTGGAGTGGAATAAACCACATGTTTGACTCCGTTCCATTGATTCCATTCCAGCCATTAGAATGAGCCCGTCCTCCTATAGCTCCCCACTAGCCTCCAGTGATCTGGGTGTTAGTTAATTTACATTTATAACCCCAACAAATGATCACAATGTATGTTAATCTTTATGCTTCATTGGGGCCACAGTAATCAAATAAAGCTATATTGTATTTTGACAATGTTTATTTTTTTATACATTTTATTTACGTATATCTAGAAATATACTTTATGGGTAAAACTGGAACATGGATGTTGATTATTGGGTGATTTGAAATGCAAATGTATATCAGATTTAAATATGTATTTATTCAAATGCTTATGACCACTCTTATGTCCCAAGTGCAGAAGTGTTAGTCATCAACATGGAAAGACTGCTTCTCTACATCTCTCTCCTCATTTCTTCAGAAGAGCTGGAGATGATGGAGTGAGCGAGGGAGAGAGAGAAAGACACAAAGGTGAGGAGTAGGAGGAGGAGAATAGAAAGAAAAATGAGGGCACCACTCACGACTATGAAACAGTGAGAGGACAGAATGGCATTCTGTGTTAAGTATGTGAGTGGCAGCTCTCTCGCTCTCTCACTCACTCTCACGCACACACGCGCACGCACGCGTGCACACACACACACAAGGGCCTGGGGTGGGTGAGAGTCCCATAAGGAGGTTAGTTACTTAGCACCCTACTTCCTCCCTCTTCCTTTAGGCTAGTCTCCATGGCAACCATCTGATTCATGCAGACTGAAAGACAGACTTTTTCATAGCTGGATTGAAGCTTGCCAGATCAGAGCCGCCTACAGGGTGAGTGTGTGAATAAAACAACATGCACATCTGCTATTTTATCAGCTCATAAAACATGTTAATTACAAGTTGTTCATAAATCTTATTTTAGCTAACTTTAGTAGTTAGGAGTGCTACCAAAACTTTGAAGTTTAGGTTTAAAATCAGCTATTCTGACTTTGTGGCTGTGACAGCTAGTGACCACTCTGCAGAGCTGCCTTCACTTCCTGAGTCATCTCAGTAAATGCCAACCTAAGTGTGTGTGTGTGTGCCTGAGTGTGTGTGTGTGTATACGTGTGTGTTTGCGCTCTGCACTGTGTATGTGTGTGATCCTTCTGACTCTTAAAGAATGTTCTCCCTTTCTCTTACTCCAGAATACATAATGGAGGAGAGGTGCCAAGGCTTTGGGATGTCTTGACATGAGAGAGGCCTTGGATTGAAGCAGCTCAAACAGGCTCCAAGATGCCCCAAACAGTCCCCTTTTACAGTTTAAGGAAGCAATTAATACATGCATGGAGACTCTCTTTGCAACTTGTGTGCCGTTACAGATGTGGGATCATAATCTGAGACAGTTTGCTACAATAGTTTTGAAATGTTCGTCGAAAGAGAGATCAGAGTCCAGAGTAACGCCAAGGTCTTTCATAGTTATTTTTTGACAACCGTACCACCATTGAGATGAATTATCAGATCAAACAGCAGATCTCTTTAGTTTTTTGTGACCTAGAACTAGCATCTCTGGCAATCCACTTCCTTATGTCTGAAAAACAGGCTTCCAGGGTAGGCAATTTTGGGGATTCACCATGTTTCATCGAAATGTACAGCTGTGTGTCTTCTGCATAGTAGTGAAAATTGACATTGTGTTTCCCGAATGACATCACCAAGAGGTAACATATAGAGCCCCACAGTGGAAATAAAAGTCACCTTGTTCTATAGAGATTTACACGGTTATCAAAACGTCATGCCAGGGTAAGCCTACACGAAACACAGCCCTTATTTTAAGTGTTTCTAAAAATCCCCTATAGGAAAGATTAACTGTAGAAAACGATTGGAACCATTTCCCTGTTTGACCGCTAGGTTTTATGCAGATGTTGACATGGACAAACAGACAGAGATATCCATCAGTCTGGGTCCTGAGGTGGGGCTTGTGGGGCTGGCAGGGATGGTGGAGTTTGCCTACACTGGGGCCTTAGCAGCTCTGAAAAAACACACACTGGCCCAGATACAGACTGCAGCTACAACACTAGGGGTCCCCAGAGTTCTAGAACTCTGCAGTGAAGAGGAGGAGAAGATGAAGAAGGGAGTAGAGAAGAGGGCAGAAGAGAAGAAGATCTCTGCTGAAGAACAGATGAAGGTCAGTCTTCAGTCCATCAGAGAGCTGTGGGCAGAGAGAGAGGGCTGTGATGTGGAGCTGGAGGTTGGTGGGACAAATCAAATCAAATGTTATTTGTCACGTGCCGAATAAAACAAGTGTAGACCTTGCCGTGAAATACGTACAAGCCCTTAACCAACAATGCTGTTAAAAATAGAGGAGTTAAGAAAATATTTACAAAATAAACGAAACAAAAAAAGTAACACAAAATAACCATAACGAGGCTATATACAGGGGGTACCGGTACCGAGTCAATCAGATGCCAACCAGTTGCCATACCATGCAGTGATGCAAACCAATCAGGATGCTCTCGATAGTGCAGCTGTAGAACTTTTGAGGATCTGGGGATCCATGCCAAATCTTTTCAGTCTCCTGAGGGGGGAATAGGTGTTGTCGTGCCCTCTTCACGACTGTCTTGGTGTGTTTGGACCATGATAGTTTGTTGGTGATGTGGACATCGAGGAACTTGAAGCTCTCGAACTCGCTCCAACGAGGCTTTGGTTTTCTGAACATAACGCGCAACCCAAATGGCGTTTTTTTGTTATAAAAGTAATATTTATCGAACAAAAATAACATTTGTTGTGTAACTGGGAGTCTCGTGAGTGCAAACATCCGAAGATTATCAAAGGTAAGCGATTACTTTGATTGCTTTTCTGACTTTCGTGACCAAGCTAACCAAGCTAATATAAGGCTAACTCTTCTAACATTGATTGATACACTCACAAAAGCTTAGATTGCTTTCGTTGCAAAGCATATTTTCCAAATCTGACACGATAGGTGGATTAACAACAAGCTAAGCTGTGTTTTGGTATATTTCACTTGTGATTGCATGATTATAAATATTTTTTGTAATATTTGTGAATCTGATACGTTTGGGAATTTTCTTCTGCCTTTCATCACCGGAACGAGGCTGTAGTTTTCTGAACATAACGCGCAACCCAAATGGCGTTTTTTTGTTATAAAAGTAATATTTATCGAACAAAAATAACATTTATTGTGTAACTGGGAGTCTCGTGAGTGCAAACATCCGAAGATTATCAAAGGTAAGCGATTAATTTGATTGCTTTTCCGACTTTCGTGACCATGCTAATTTGGGGCTAGCTGTTCTAGCATTGATTGATACACTCACAAAAGCTTGGATTTCTTTCTCTGTAAAGCATATTTTCCAAATCTGACACGATAGGTGGATTAACAACAAGCTAAGCTGTGTTTTGATATATTTCACTTGTGATTGCATGATTATAAATATTTTTAGTAATATTTTGCACCCTGCAATTCAGCGGTTGTTTAGGAAAATTATCCCGTAAAAGGGATCCGTAGCGCAGAGAAGTTAAAGAGGTAGGCGCGTTGAGAACAAGTTCTCATTTACAACTGCGACCTGGCCAAGATAAAGTATAAGGAACCCACACTCAAAAAGAGAGCATTACAGCTGAGAAGCGGGAAAGAAAGAAAACACACATAGAACACTATAAACATACAGAACCAGGAGACATCTAGAAAACAACTAGATAAAGTTAAAACCTATTGTCAATAGGGGGGCGCTGTTTTCACTTTGGGAAAAATCGTGCCCAAATTAAACGGCCTCGTACTCTGTTCTAGATCATACAATATGCATATTATTATTACTATTGGATAGAAAACACTGAAGTTTCTAAAACTGTTTGAATTATATCTGTGAGTAAAACAGAACTCATTTGGCAGTAAACTTCCATACAGGAAGTGAAAAATCTGAAAACGAGGCTCTGTTTCAGGGCCTGCCTATTCAACTGGCTTTAATTTATCGATATGTCTGCACTTCATACGCCTTCCACTAGATGTCAACAGGCAGTGGAAGGTTGAATGGGGTGTCTAGCTTGATCTGAGGCCGAATAAGAGCTTTTGGAGTGGCAGGTCCGGTATTTTGTTTGTTTTCGACGGCGCCCGGGGGACCTCGACATTGTCTTCTGAAGAGCGTTCGGTATACACGGCGAATTGCTCCGGCTCTGATTTTATTTGATACATATGAGAAAAACATCATAAAGTAGTATTTTTCAACCGAGTTTGATCAGTTTATTCAACGTTTATTGGGAATTTTGGAATTTTTCGTTCCATGCGTCAAGAGATGATGGACACGTGAGCTCGACATGGCTAGCCAAAGTTGCTAATTCGACAGAAGAAAAGAACATTCTAAAACCAAACAACGATTTATTCTGGACCTAGGACTCCTTGCACAATATTCTGATGGAAGAACAGCAAAAGTAAGACAACATTTATGATGTTATTTCGTATTTCTGTGTAATATGTTGACTCCTATTCTCCGCCGTGTTGGTGAGCGCTGTCTCACAATAACGCATGCTGTATGTTGTGGTAAAGTTATTTTTTTAAATCGAACACAGCGGTTGCATTAAGAACCAGTGTATCTTTCATTTGCCATACAACAAGTATTTTTATGTAAAGTTTATGATGAGTTCTTTGGTCAGATTAGGTGAGTGTCCAAAATATCTCCGGACATTCTAGTGAATTGTTGCTACATATTCACAATGTATAACCATGATTTGCAGCTCAAAATATGCACATTTTCAAACAAAACATAAATGTATTGTATAACATGATGTTATAAGACTGTCATCTGATAAAGTTGTTTAAGGTTAGTGATTCATTTTATCTCTATTTTGTCGGTTTTGTGCAAGCTATTTTGGCGGGGAGTAAATTGCGTTGTGTGTTTGGCTACTGTAGTGAGCTAATAGAAATATATATTGTGTTTTCGCTGTAAAACACTTAAAAAATCGGAAATATTGGCTGGATTCACAAGATGTTTATCTTTCATTTGCTGTATTGGACTTGTGATTTCATGAAATTATATTATATGATATCCCTGTCCCGTTAGGCTAGGCTATGCTAGTCAGCTTTTTTGATGGGGAGGATCCCGGATCCGGGAGAGAGAAGCAGTAGAGGATAACTTCTTGTCAATATGGGGGCGCTGTTTCACCATTGGAAAAAATAGTGCCCAAATTAAACTGCCTCGTACTCAATTCTTGCTCGTACAATATGCATATTATTATTACTATTGGATAGAAAACACTCTCTAGTTTCTAAAACCGTTTGAATTATTTCTCTGAGTGAAACAGAACTCTTTCTGCAGCACATTTCCTGTCAGGGAGTGAGATTTCAGAAATCGAGGTCCCTGTTCTAAGGTCAGTTTATAAGTCCCCATGTAAGCCATCGGACTACATGCACTGCATACGCCTTCCTCTAGATGTCAGTAAGCGGTGAGAATTTGAATGGAGTCGATGGCGCAATCTGGGGCCTTATATAAGACCGTGGAACGGATGTACCGTCCTTTTCAACGGTGCGCCTGGCGCAAGAAGACATCACAATGACGTCCTGCAAACGCTTTCGTTTTAGTAGTTCTATATCTCCGGTCATGTTTTTATTCGTTATAGGTGTTAAAGACATCATAAGGTAGTTAATTTAATCCGACTTATAGCAGTTTATTGCGATTTTCCTGGATTTCAATGTGACGCGCGTTCACGAGTTGGACTCCTCTCCAGTGGGTGGCTAACGTTAGCGGCTAATTCGACAGGACAAGAGGACATCTTTCAGCCAAAAGACGATTGTTTTGAAGAAAGGACACCTTGCCCAAGATTCTGATGGAAGCTCAGCTAATAGTAAGCAGTCTTTATGCTGTTAATTCATTGTTCTGTTGAAAAAAGTAAAATGCATGAGACACCATTTCTTGCAGTGTAGCCTTGCGTTATCGCAGCCTGTATTGCGCAGTAACGTTAATTTTAAAAATGTAATTCAGCGATTGCATTAAGAACTAATTTGTCTTTCAATTGCTGTCCAACCTGTATTTTTTTTGTCAAGTTTATGAATAGTTTTCGATAAGAATAGGTGCCGTTCCAAGATGGCGCCGGACAGATTGCTTGAGATTTTGGACACTATTCTCAATGTATAAGCACGATTTGTGCCGCTAAATATGCACATTTTCGAACAAACTCTATATGAATTGTGTAATATGATGTTACAGGACTGTCATCTGAAGAATTCTGAGAAGGTTAGTGAAAAAATTAATATACACTGCTCAAAAAAATAAAGGGAACACTTAAACAACACAATGTAACTCCAAGTCAATCACACTTCTGTGAAATCAAACTGTCCACTTAGGAAGCAACACTGATTGACAATAAATTTCACATGCTGTTGTGCAAATGGAATAGACAAAAGGTGGAAATTATAGGCAATTAGCGAGACACCCCCAAAAAAGGAGTGATTCTGCAGGTGGTGACCACAGACCACTTCTCAGTTCCTATGCTTCCTGGCTGATTTTTTGGTCACTTTTGAATGCTGGCGGTGCTCTCACTCTAGTGGTAGCATGAGACGGAGTCTACAACCCACACAAGTGGCTCAGGTAGTGCAGTTCATCCAGGATGGCACATCAATGCGAGCTGTGGCAAAAAGGTTTGCTGTGTCTGTCAGCGTAGTGTCCAGAGCATGGAGGCGCTACCAGGAGATAGGCCAGTACATCAGGAGACGTGGAGGAGGCCGTAGGAGGGCAACAACCCAGCAGCAGGACCGCTACCTCCGCCTTTGTGCAAGGAGGAGCATTGCCAGAGCCCTGCAAAATGACCTCCAGCAGGCCACAAATGTGCATATGTGCACTCGTTTGACTGTGGGTATAGATACTTTTGTACCCGTTCCCTCCAGCATCTTCACAAGGTCCTTTGCTGTTGTTCTAGGATTGATTTGGACTTTTCGTACCAAAGAATGTTAATCTCTAGGAGACAGAACGCGTCTCCTTCCTGAGCGGTATGACGGCTGCATGGTCCCATGGTGTTTATGCTTGCGTACTATTGTTTGTACAGATGAGCGTGGTACCTTCAGGCATTTGCAAATTGCTCCCAAGGATGAACCAGAATTGTAGAGGTCTACAAGTTTTTTTTCTGATGTCTTGGCTGATTTCAATTGATTTTCCGATGATGTCAAGCAAAGAGGTACCGAGTATGAAGGTAGGCCTTGAAAAACATCCACAGGTACATCTTCAATTGATTCAAATTATGTCAGGTAGCCTAGAAGCTTCTAAAGCCATGACATAATTTTCTGGAATTTTCCAAGCTGTTTAAAGGCACAGTCAACTTAGTGTATGTCAACTTCTGACCCACTGGAATTGTGATACAGTGAATTATAAGTGAAATAATCTGCCTGTCAACAATTGTTGGAAAAATTACTTGTGTCATGCACAAAGTAGATGCCTAACCGACTTGCCAAAACTATAGTTTGTTAACTAGAAATTTGTGGAGTTGTTGAAAAACGAGATTAAATGACACCAACATAAGTGTATGTAAACTTCCGACTTCAACTGTATATACTAGGCGGTGTCAGTAAAAATTGTCAAAGACTCCAGTCACCCAAGTCATGGACTCTTTTCTCTGCTACCACACGACAAGCGGTACCGGAGCACCAAGTCTAGGACCAAAACGCTCCTTAACAGCTTCTACCCCCAAGTCATAAGACCCCTGAACAATTCATCAAATGGCCACCAGATTATTTACTTTGAGACCCACTCCATTTCTTTGTTTTACACTGCTGCAACTCACTGTTTATAATCTATGCATAGTCACTTCACTCCTACCTAGATGTACAAATGTCCTCACCTAACCTGTACACCCACAGATTGACTGTACAATTACCCCATGTATATAGCCTCTTTATTGGTTATTCTATTGTGTTACTTTTAATTATTTTTTACTTTACTTTATTTGGTAAATAATTTCTTAAAACTCTTTCTTGAACTGCACTGTTGGTTAAGGGCTAGTAAGTAAGCATTTGATTTGATTTGATAAAAATCAGTTATTGTCAATAATCTTACAGTGTAGGCATTTTACATATTTAAAATATGGGGGGATTGTAGTTGTGGGAGGAGTATGGGAGGGGAGAGGGGTGGATGGGTCTTAAATACAGGTTATGTCACACCCTGATCTGTTTCATCTGTCTTTGTGATTGTCTCCAACCCCCTCCAGGTGTTGCCCATCTTTCCCATTATCCCCTGTGTATTTATACCTGTGTTCTGTGTTTGTCTGTTGCCAGTTCGTTTTGTTTTGTCAAGCCTACCAGCGAGTTTCCCTCTGTCCCTGTCTCTCGATTGTTCCTGTTTTTTAGTTTTCCCTGTGTTGACCTTTTCTGCCAGTCCTGACCCTGAGCCTGCCTGCCATCCTGTACCTTCACCCCACCTATCTGGATTACTGACCCTTGGCTGCCCTTGACCTGTCTTTTGCCTGCCCCTGTTGGATTAATAAACTGTTGTTACTTCGACGTTGTCTGCATCTGGGTCTTACCTGAAATGTGATAGGTCAAGAGTTCACAGTGATTATAACAAACACACTAATTCTACTTCCTGAACATTGATGTTCTACCATATAAAAGTCATGTAACTTGACTTGAGGATGAATGTGAAGAGTGATGACAGTTACAGATGATTACCTGCAGGAGTGCCATATACTTCCACCTCACACAGAGTGAGAATCTTGTTCTGTCCAGGGATGACCACAACAACATAGCGACCGTCCATCTCATTACACTGGAACGTGTTGGACTCTCCTGCTGGGATGTGGGAGATGACAACACATCTGAAAGAGAGAGTGAAACACATAGAGAGAGAAAAATATAATGAGAGTGAATGAGGCCGCTCTACAATTTACCATAAAGAAAACCATCAGTCTGTTCAATATACTGTTTAGCCATAGAATATCTACAGAAGCATGGATGAAGACCAACTTATCCAAATTCCTTCAAGACAGAACATACAATTCTACAGATGTCTATGTATCACCTGGGGTTGTTGATGCCATTGTTCTCCAGTGAGTTACCGATGCGGATCTCAGCATCATTCAGCCTCTCAGAACAGCAGTCTCCTCTGTTGGTGATGCTGACAGCTGTCACTCTGTACACATCCAGCAGGTCCACTCTCCACCAGGGGTTGGTCTCCTGTGCAGTGTGTGTGCAGGACATTTTGTGATAGTTTGATTCTCTGTTGCCATCAATGGCATTGTTAGCCTGGCCATCCCCATACATTGATGACTGGGTGGCCACTCCTTTCACCGCTACATTTACTACAGGGATAAAGAGAAGGATGTTTTAATACAGATATGACCAGTTATTGTCAATAATCTTACAGTGTAGGCATTTTACATATTTAAAATATGGGGGGATTGTAACGTCCTGACCAGATTTCTTATGTGTTTTGCTTGTTTAGTGTTGGTCAGGACGTGAGCTGGGTGGGAATTCTATGTTGTGTGTCTAGTTTGTCTGTTTCTGTGTCCAGCCTAATATGGTTCTCAATCAGAGGCCAATCAATCGTTGTCCCTGATTGAGAATCATATATAGGAGGCTTGTTTTGTGTTGGGATTTTGTGGGTGATTGTTTCCTGTCTCTGTGTTTTTTGTCTGCACCAGATAGGTCTGTCTCGGTTTTCACATTTGTTATTTTGTTACTTGTATTAGTGTTACTGTTTATTCGTCTATTAAACATGTTGAACACTAGCATTTTGGTCCTCTCCTTCATCCCAGGAAGAAAGCCGTGACAGGGATAGTAGTTGTGGGAGGAGTATTGGAGGGGAGAGGGGTGGATGGGTCTTAAATAGAGGTTATGTCACACCCTGATCTGTTTCATCTGTCTTTGTGATTGTCTCCAACCCCCTCCAGGTGTTGCCCATCTTTTCCATTATCCCCTGTGTATTTATACCTGTGTTCTGTGTTTGTCTGTTGCCAGTTTGTTTTGTTTTGTCAAGCCTACCAGCGAGTTTCCCTCTGTCCCTGTCTCTCGATTGTTCCTGTTTTCTAGTTTTCCCTGTGTTGACCTTTTCTGCCAGTCCTGACCCTGAGCCTGCCTGCCATCCTGTACCTTCACCCCATCTATCTGGATTACTGACCCTTGGCTGCCCTTGACCTGTCTTTTGCCTGCCCTTGTTGGATTAATAAACTGTTGTTACTTCGACGTTGTCTGCATCTTGGTCTTACCTGAACCGTGATAGGTCAAGAGTTCACAGTGATTATAACAAGCACACTAATTCTACTTCCTGAACATTGATGTTCTACCATATAAAAGTCATGTAACTTGACTTGAGGATGAATGTGAAGAGTGATGACAGTTACAGATGATTACCTGCAGGAGTGCCATATACTTCCACCTCACACAGAGTGAGAATCTTGTTCTGTCCAGGGATGACCACAACAACATAGCGACCGTCCATCTCATTACACTGGAACGTGTTGGTCTCTCCTGCTGGGATGTGGGAGGTGACAACACATCTGAAAGAGAGAGTGAAACACAGAGAGAGAGATGGAGAGAGAGAGAAAAATATAATGAGAGTGAATGAGGCCGCTCTACAATTTACCATAGAGAAAACCATCAGTCTGTTCAATATACTGTTTAGCCATAGAATATCTCCAGAAGCATGGATGAAGACCAACTTATCCAAATTCCTTCAAGACAGGACATACAATTCTACAGATGTCTATGTATCACCTGGGGTTGTTGATGCCATTGTTCTCCAGAGAGTTACCGATGCGGATCTCAGCACCATCAAGTCTCTCAGGAACAACATCTCCTCTGTTGGTGATGGTGACAGCTGTCACTTTGTACACATCCAGCAGGTCCAATCTCCACCAGGGGTTGGTCTCCTGTTGAGTGTGTGTGCAGGATCTTTTGTGATAGTTTGATTCTCTGTTGCCATCAATGGCATTGTTAGCCTGGCCATCCCCATACAGTGATGACTGGGTGGCCACTCCTTTCACCGCTACATTTACTACAGGGATAAAGAGAAGGATGTTTTAATACAGATATGACCAGTTATTGTCAATAATCTTACAGTGTAGGCATTTTACATATTTAAAATATGGGGGGATTGTAACGTCCTGACCAGAGTTCTTATGTGTTTTGCTTGTTTAGTGTTGGTCAGGACGTGAGCTGGGTGGGAATTCTATGTTGTGTGTCTAGTTTGTCTGTTTCTGTGTCCAGCCTAATATGGTTCTCAATCAGAGGCAGCTGTCAATCGTTGTCCCTGATTGAGAATCATATATAGGAGGCTTGTTTTGTGTTGGGATTTTGTGGGTGATTGTTTCCTGTCTCTGTGTTTTTTGTCTGCACCAGATAGGTCTGACTCGGTTTTCACATTTGTTATTTTGTTACTTGTATTAGTGTTACTGTTTATTCGTCTATTAAACATGTTGAACACTAGCATTTTGGTCCTCTCCTTCATCCCAGGAAGAAAGCCGTGACAGGGATAGTAGTTGTGAGAGGAGTATTGGTGGGGAGAGGGGTGGATGGGTCTTAAATAGAGGTTATGTCACACCCTGATCTGTTTCATCTGTCTTTGTGATTGTCTCCAACCCCCTCCAGGTGTTGCCCATCTTTCCCATTATCCCCTGTGTATTTATACCTGTGTTCTGTGTTTGTCTGTTGCCAGTTCGTTTTGTTTTGTCAAGCCTACCAGCGAGTTTCCCTCTGTCCCTGTCTCTCGATTGTTCCTGTTTTCTAGTTTTCCCTGTGTTGACCTTTTCTGCCACTCCTGACCCTGAGCCTGCCTGCCATCCTGTACCTTCACCCCACCTATCTGGATTACTGACCCTTGGCTGCCCTTGACCTGTCTTTTGCCTGCCCTTGTTGGATTAATAAACTGTTGTTACTTCGACGTTGTCTGCATCTTGGTCTTACCTGAAACGTGATAGGTCAAGAGTTCACAGTGATTATAACAAGCACACTAATTCCACTTCCTGAACATTGATGTTCTACCATATAAAAGTCATGTAACTTGACTTGAGGATGAATGTGAAGACTGATGACAGTTACAGATGATTACCTGCAGGAGTGCCATATACTTCCACCTCACACAGAGTGAGAATCTTGTTCTGTCCAGGGATGACCACAACAACATAGCGACCGTCCATCTCATTACACTGGAACGTGTTGGTCTCTCCTGCTGGGATGTGGGAGATGACAACACATCTGAAAGAGAGAGTGAAACACATAGAGAGAGAAAAATATAATGAGAGTGAATGAGGCAGCTCTACAATTTACCATAAAGAAAACCATCAGTCTGTTCAATATACTGTTTAGCCATAGAATATCTACAGAAGCATGGATGAAGACCAACTTATCCAAATTCCTTCAAGACAGGACATACAATTCTACAGATGTCTATGTATCACCTGGGGTTGTTGATGCCGTTGTTCTCCTTTGAGTTACCGATGTGGATCTCATTATCATTCAGTCTCTCAGAACAACATCTCCTCTGATGGTGATGGTGACAGCTGTCACTCTGTACACATCCAGCAGGTCCACTCTCCACCAGGGGTTGGTCTCCTGTTCAGTGTGGGTGCAGGATCTGTTGTGATAGTTTGATTCTCTGTTCCCATCAACGGCATTGTGAGCCTGGCCATCCCCATACAGTGATGACTGGCTGGCCACTCCTTTCAACGCTACATTTACTACAAGGACAGAGAATAATGTTTTAATACCTACATTTAAAGGTATTTTTAATCATCTGACTGTGTGAGGAGGAGAGGAGGGGAGAGGGTGTTTTTTTTTGAAGAAGGGAGCGAAGATGGGGGATAGTAGTGAGTGGAGCATTTTTTGAAGTCATGTGAAACCATGTGTTTTTTTGTTACACTTCACTTGATGATATTCCTCACGAAGGTACACGTGGATTTTCACTTGTGATTGCATAACCTTTCACATATGGATTCAATTTTAACATGAGATTACACTGTTGATATCCTGCAAACAAAAATGTGCCGTTATTATACACACACAGTGTTTTAAACTTATATTTGAC
Source organism: Salvelinus namaycush (assembly GCF_016432855.1). NCBI lineage: Eukaryota > Metazoa > Chordata > Actinopteri > Salmoniformes > Salmonidae > Salvelinus > Salvelinus namaycush. The sequence continues at coordinate 22,543,517 of NC_052342.1, read as the reverse complement.
ATAACTACATTGTGTACATGTTCCCCGGGCACCGAAGCCGTGGATGTCAATTATGGCAGCCCCCCACACCTCTCTGATTCAGAGGGTTTGAGTTAAATGCAGAAGACACATTTCAGTTGAAGGCATTCAGTTGTACAACTGACTAGGTATCCCCCTTTCCCTTACATCTGTTTATACAGTATGTATTTTTCAACAACATCCTTACCTTGGATCTGAACTCACAACCTCTTGGTTCACTGCATTCCAATCGCCCTGCTAAGCCACCATATCTGTGTCAGTAACTTACTTTACCTCTATTCCTACACTTTGGACTTCAAAGTACATCTCAGCTTTGTTAAAAATCTATTCAAGACAAATTATTATATTTGTCATAGTTTCAAGCTTTAATGTCACGTGCATAAGTACAGTGAAAGGCCGTTCTTGCAGCTCTAAACCCAACAATGCAGTTATCTATAACAATGTAACACTAAAAATAACACAAGGTAGAACAAAAACACACAAAATATATACAAATTAGAAATAAGAAGAACAGGAGAAAGTAAGAAGCTAATTAATTATACTATATACAGGGTCAGTTCCAATACCATATTTACAATGTGCAGGGATACTGGAGGGATAGAGGTAAATATGTAGAGGGGTAAGGTGACTAGGCATCAGGATATATGATAAACAGTACCAGCAGCGTATATTCTGATTGTATATGAGTGTGTGTGTGTTTGTGTAGAGTCAGTATAAATGTATGTGCATGTTGTGTGTGTGTGAGCAAATTAAGTGAGTGAATGAGTGTGTGTGTGTGTGTGTGTGTGTGTGTGTGTGTGTGTGTGTGTGTGTGTGTGTGTGTGTGTGTGTGTGTGTGTGTGTGTGTGTGTGTGTGTGTGTGTGTGTGTGTGAGTGTATAGTCCTGTGAGTGTGCATAGATAGTGCAAAAAATATATATATTTAGCGGTCTTATGGCTTTTGGTGTCAGACTTGATGCACCGGTACCATTTGCCATGCGGAAGCAGAGAGAACAGTCTATGTCCAACAAGCTCTCACAATCTCCCGTCAGAATATGACGCTCATCCATGTTTCTCAAACGTCAAATTTCGAACGGCAACTCCCGACGTCCTAAGACACCGATGGTTGTCTAATACTGACTTGTATCACAGGTGACCTGGCTGCTATGTCATGGCTGGTTGGAGTCTTTAATGATTTTCTGGGCCTTCCTTTCACACCACCTGATATAGAGGTATTGGATGGCAGGGAGCTCCGCCCCAGTGGTGTGCTTGGCTGTCCGCAACCACCGTCTGTAGCGCCACACGATTTTGAGCGGTGCTGTTGCCATACTAAACAGCGATGCAGCCAGTCAAGATGCTCTCAATGGTGCAGCTGTATAACTTTTTGAGGATTCTTCATGACTGTGCGTGTGTGTTGTGCACCATTTTAGGTCCATAGTGATTGGGACACAGAGGAAGTTCTTGACCTACTCCACTGCAGCCCCGTCATTGTGGATGGGGGTGAGTTCGCCCCCGTTTCCTGTAGTTGACGATCAGCTCGGTCTTACTGGCATTGAGGGAAAGCTCTGGAAATTAGTTTTTTTGGACACGTACACAGTGCTTTCGGAAAGTACCCCTTGACTTCTTCTACATTTTGTTACTTTCCAGCCTTATTTTAAAATGGATGAAATTGTTTTTTCCCCCTAATCAATCTACACATAATACACCATAATGACAAAGCAAAAACAAGGATATTGAGACAAAGGTAAATACCTTATTTACATAACTATTCAGACCCTTTATTATGAGACCTGAGTATGAGCTCAGGTGCATCCTGTTTCCATTGATCATCCTTGAGATGTTTCTACAACTTGATTGCAGTCCACCTGTGGTAAATTCACTTGACTGAACATGATTTGGAAAGACACACACCTGCCTATATAAGGTCCCACAGTTGACAGTGCATGTCAGAGCACAAACCATCCCATGAGGTCAAAGGAATTGTCTGCAGAGCTCCAAGACAGGAATGTATCGAGGCACAGATCTGGGGAAGGGTACCAAAACATTTTTGATGCATTGGAGGTCACCAAGAACACAGTCGGAACACAAGATTGAACTATTTGGCCTGAATGCCAAGCATGATATCTGGAGGAAACCTGGCACCATCCCTACAGAGAGGCATGGTGGTGGCAGCATCAAGCTGTGGGGATGTTTCTCAGTGGCAGGTACTGAGAGACTAGTCAGGATCGAAGGAAAGATGAAAGGAGCAAAGTACAGAGAGATCCTTGATAAAAACCTGCTCCAGAGCACTCAGGACCTCAGACTGGGGGAAAGTTTCACCTTCCAACAAGACAACGACCTTAAGCACAAAGCCAAGACAACGCAGGAGCGGCTTTGGGACAAGTCTCAATGTCCTTGAGTGGCCCAGCCAGAGCCTGGACTTGAACCCGATCGAACACCTTTGGAGAGACCTGAAATTAGCTGTGTAGCGATGCTCCCCATCCAACCTGACAGAGCTTGAGAGGATCTGCAGAGAAGAATGGGAGAAACCCCCCAAATACAGGTGTCCAAGCTTGTAGCATCATACCCAAGAAGACTTGAATCTGTAATTGCTGCCAAAGGTGCTTCAACAAAGTACTGAGTAAAGAGTCTGAATACTGATGTAAATGTGATATTTCTGTTTTAAATTTGAATACATTTGCTAAAATTTCTACCTATCTGTTTTTGCTTTGTCATTATAGGGTATTGTGTATAGATGGATAAGGGAAAAAACTATGTAATTCATTTTAGAACAAGGCTGTAAAAAAAATAGAAAAGTCAAGGGGTCTGAATACTTTTTGAATGCACTGTACATTATCAAGCATTTCACACATATTATCTAGATACTGACTGTTAGCACTTGATGGTTTATAGTAACTTCCCACAAGAATGGGCTTTAGATGAGACAGGTGAATCTCTAGCCATATTACTTCAACACTATTTGACATGAGATCCTCTCTTAGCTTTACAGAAATGTGGCTGTGAACATAGACCGCAACACCACTCCCATTGGCATTTTTGTATTGTCTCTATATGTTATAACCATGTATTTCTACCACTGTATTATCAAATGTATTATCTAAGTGAGTTTCAGAGATAGTAAGTATATGAATGTCATCTGTTACAAGCAAGTTATCGGTGTAATGTCAGAGAGAGAATTACACGGCTTTGAATACTTGCCAAGGCAGGCCTACACCAAACATAAATTAAAATAAATTAAAATGACAATAAAATGTGTTTTTTTAAGTCTAGACCCGTTGTTTACGAAGCATGTGTTCGTAAAAATTTGGGATATGGGAATGTACCAGTTGTGAAGCTGTAAATACCAGTTGGATGCATTCATGTGCTTTGAACAAGCTGTGTTAACCATAAACTAAAAGTACAGCTATCATGCTTGTAAACAAATAATACAGTTAAAAAACCATACTAATAAATAATTTTTTATAAATAGTGTTTTGTTGTTCTGTTTACCTGCAAAACAAATGCTGTTATTGAGGTCATGTCAGAGGTCAGAGGTCAGCATAGGGAAGAAGTCGGAGCTCAGCGATGATAGACACGTTTCCCACTAGTATTTACCAGTTGGAGGGCAATTCAGTGGATTTTTCCTAGTCGTATCTGGTAAATTCTCAATTTCCACTTGGTTATAAACTCAGCATTAAATACAATCATTGGTGCACTTTGAAATGTAGGTGGGAGCAATGTGCTGGCTGGGGCTCATTAGCATATTAGGGCACATGGTCTAAAATATGTTGTATTTGTGCCAACCGTCAGTGGAAGTGTTGTACCAGTTTTCTCGTGCTCCGAGTAATACGCTACTCTGAATGTTGACCTGTTTAAAGGTCTTGCTCACATCGGCTACTCAGAGCGTGATCACACAGTTGTCCGGAACAGATGGTGCTCTCATGCATCCTTCAGTGTTGCCTCGAAGCGAGCATAAAAGGCATTTAGCCCATCTGGTACGCTCGCATCACTGGAATGCTCACGGCTGGGTTTCCCTTTGTAGTCCGTAATAGTTTGTAAGCCCTGCCACATCTGATGAGCGTCAGAGCCAGTGTAGTAGGATTCAATCTTCGCCTATTTGATGGTTCGTCTGAGGGCATAACGAGATTTCTTACAATTGTCCGGATTAGTATCGCACTCCATGAAAGCAGCAGGTCTAGCCTTTATCAATGGCTTCTGGTTGGGATATGTAGATGACGTCATCATCAGTCCACTAATTGATGAAACTGGTGACCGAGGTGGTATACTCCTCAATGCAATTGGATGAAGCCTGGAATCTTTTATTTCTTACATTTATTTAACTATGCAAGTCAGTTATTTATTCTTATTCTTATTTTCAATGACAGCCTAGGAACAATGTGTTAAGAAAGGCCGCCGTAGGCAGTCCTGGCTCTCAAGAGAAGACAGGCTATGTGCACACTGCCCGCAAAATGAGGTGGAAACTGAGCTGCACTTCCTAACCTCCTGCCAAATGTATGACCATATTAGAGACACATATTTCCCTCAGATTACACAGATCCACAAAGAATTCCAAAACAAGCCCAATTTTGATAAACTCCCATATCTACTGGGTGAAATACCACAGTGTGCCATCACAGTAGCAAGATGTGTGACCAGTTGCCACAAGAAAAGGGCAACCAGTGAAGAACAACACCATTGTAAATACAACCCATATTTATGTTTATTTATTTTCCCTTTTGTACTTTGACAGACAACTCACACCGGAATCGGCCCGAACTCGATCCCCGCATCCTAGCTATTAGTAATACTGCCGAAGGCGGCCCAGACTCCGGCCCACATGACGTCGGCCGAGTCTGACTCTCAGCCGAGTGCCCCGACTCTCAGCAGGAATCGGCCCATATCCACTGTGCTAGCTTGGATGGACTTAAAATATGATTTTTGATCATTAAAAAGCAATGCTATGGGGTAAGTTTTCACAACATGCCCTGACTAGACTTTCATGACAAATGGCCCTACCCTGAGCACATAGCTTGACACAGCCATTCAAACTTAACATGAAATCAATGTTGACCCTCGCCTTATTGTGTCACACTGTGTATTTTTGGTGGTTCCTTGATTAAAAATGTTACATTTGGGTTTAAAAAACACAAAGGTTGTCCTGATCTCAGACTGTTTTGACCTAGACTGTTGAACTCAACGTAGGTAACCTCTAATCAAGAAGGTAAACATTTGTCTAGTTGGACTTTTACCAATTCATTGTAAAACACACCATAGCAGGTAGGACTAAATAAGATTGCATAACCTTGCCTACTAGCTATACTAATGATGTGCTGTCCAGAGGGTAACAGCAAACATATCAATGTTTTCCCACAGTAAAGTAATCACATACTCATGAGAGGATGCTAATCAGTCCATCTCTGAAACCTGTCAAAATGCTCAACTAAAATATACAGCTAGGCAGGGTAGCTACAAGTAAATTAGTACCTGAATGTTTTTTGGTGTTATCAACAACGCCTAGCCCTAGCTTCACCATCTAAGTTAGCTAGCTTCAGTTGTGAGGCCAGTTGGACGTACGGCCAAATGATCTAAAACGATGTTGGCTTATAGCAGAGGAATAAACATTCAATTATTTGGCAACAGCTCTGGTGTACATTGCTGCAGTTAATTTGCCAATTGCACGCTCCCTCAACTTGAGGTATCTGTGTCACTGTGTTGTGTGACAAAACTGCACATTTTAGAGCAGCCTTTTTTTGCCCCCAGCACAAGGGGCACCTGTGTAATGATCATGCTGTTTAATCAGCTTCTTGATATGCCACACCTGTCAAGTGGATTGATTATATTGGACAAATGCTCACTAACAGGGATGTAAACAAATTTGTGCACAAAATCAGAGGTGCGTATGGTTACCTTCAAGGACATGAAACCTGGGACCAACATTTTACATTACGTTTTTATTTTTGTTTATATTTTGTTTATTGTAGATGGACAATGTAGCCAAATAGCCAGGCTGATGTTCTTAACTATGCAACCATGAGCTAGCTAGTGTGGAAGGACCACCAGAGGGCAGGCTGGGCTCACCTATAGTAGCCCAACAAGGCATGGGAGACAAGGTAACCAGAGGCAATTAAGCACAGCTGATGGTACTAATGAGATATTTTCCTTCCCCTATAAGAGAGAGTATGGAACCAGCAGAGGAGAGGAAAATACTATCTCTGGAAGATGGCCACCGAGACAGAGGAGCTATCCATGAAGAACCACAAAGATAGTGACAAGCCCGTGACTTTTGTTGTAGTTTAAAACTTCTTGTCAATAGGGGGACGCTATTTTCACTTTGGAAAAAATCGTGCCCAAATTAAACTGCCTCGTACTCTATTCTAGATCATACAATATGCATATTATTATTACTATTGGATAGAAAACACTCTCAAGTTTCTAAAACTGTTTGAATTATATCTGTGAGTAAAACAGGACTCATTTTGCAGCAAACTTCCATACAGGAAGTGAAAAATCTGAAAACGAGGCTCTGTTCCAGGGCCTGCCTATTCAACTGCCTTACATTTATCGATATGCATGCACTGTATACGCCTTCCACTAGATGTCAACAGGCAGTGGAAGGTGGAATGGGGTGTCTAGCTTGGTCTGAGGTCCAACAAGAGCTTTTGGAGTGGCAGGTCAGGATTTTCCTTTCTCTACCTAGGCGCGCGAAGCACCTCCATATTGTCTTCTGATAAGCGTTCGGTATACACGGCTAATATCTCCGGCTCTGATTTTATTTGATACATGTGATAATAACATCGTAAAGTATGTTTTTTCAACCGAGTTTTATCAGATTATTCAACGTTTATTGGGACTTTTGGAGTTTTCCGTTCTTTGCGTCGAGAGAAACTGGGAACGTCATCAAGCTTGGCTAGCATTGTGGCGCGAATTCAACAGGAGAAAAGGACATTCTAAAACCAAACAACGATTTATTCTGGAAATAGGACTCCTTGTACAAGATTCTGATGGAAGCTCAGCAAAAGTAAGAACAATTTATGATGTCATGTCGTATTTCTGTGGAAAATGTTATTTCTATTCTCCGCCGTTTTGGCGGGCGCTGTCTCGCAATAACGCAAGCTGTTTGTTATGGTAAAGTTCTTTTTAAAAATCTAACACGGCGGTTGCATTAAGAACCAGTGTATCTTTCATTTGCCATACAACAAGTATTTTTTTTGTAAAGTTTATGATGAGTTCTTTGGTCAGATTAGGTGAGTGTCCAAAATAGCTCCTGACATTCTGGGGAAATGTTGCTACATTTTCACAATGTATAACCATGGTTTGCAGCTCTAAATATGCACATTTTCGAACAAAACATAAGTGTATTGTATAACCTGATGTTATAAGACTGTCATCTGATGAAGTTGTTCAAGGTTAGTGATTAATTTTATATCTTTTGCTGGTTTTTGCGAATGCTATCTATGCGGTGAATAAATGCGGTTGTGTGTTTGGCTATTGTGGTAAGCTAATATAATGCTATATTGTGTTTTCGCTGTAAAACACTTAAAAAAATCGGAAATATTGGCTGGATTCACAAGATGTTTATCTTTCATTTGCTGTACACCATGTATTTTTCATAAATGTTTTATGATGAGTATTTAGGTATTTCACGTTGCTCTCTGTAATTATTCTGGCTGCTTTGGTGATATTTTTGATGGTAGCTGCAATGTAAAACTATGATTTATACCTCAAATATGCACATTTTCGAACAAAACATACATTTATTGTATAACATGTTATAAGACTGTCATCTGATGAAGTTGTTTCTTGGTTAGTGACTAATTATATCTCTATTTTGTCAGTTTTGTGATAGCTACCTATGCGGTAGAAACATGGTGAAAATATGCGGTTGAGTGTTTGGCTATTGTGGTTAGCTAATATAAATACATATTGTGTTTTCGCTGTAAAACATTTTAAAAATCGGAAATGATGGCTGGATTCACAAGATGTTTATCTTTAATTTGCTGTATTGGACTTGTGATTTCATGAAAATTATATTATATGATATCCCTGTCCCGTTAGGCTAGGCTATGCTAGTCAGCTTTTTTGATGAGGATGCTCCCGGATCCGGGATGGGTATTACTGAAAGGTTAAAGATAATCGTATTGTGTTCCTGTTTGATCTGGAGAAGAAGATGTATGTTTTTTCCTTGGGAGATTTTCATTGATTATGTTGGAGTGTTTGTGTTGACCAAATTCCCTCAATAGAGAACTGTGTTCAATCAAGAAAACCTACTCCTGACTCGTTTGTTCCACCTTCCCGCTTTAGAGTGACGCCCAATTACTTGGTCCGCTCACACTAGCTAGATAACAGGCATTTTCAATTTAAAACTTGTCCAAGACATTTCACAGAATTTAAACAACTTTAGTAATTTATTATTTACTACATATCAATGTTTTCTCACAGTAAAGTAATCACATACTCAAGAGAGGATGCTAATCAGTCCATCTCTGAAACCTGTCAAAAAGCCTGACTAAAATATACAGCTAGCTAGGGTAGCTACAAGTCAATTAGCACTTGAAGTTGGTTACCCACCCCTCACCCATAGACACAAAAAACATTATAAACAACGCCTAGCCCTAGCTGCACCATCTAGGTTGGCTAACTAGTTAACTATCAAGCTAGACTGATGAATTATAAAAGTCAAAGAAAGCTAAACTAATCTTTATGAATTTCTCATGCATTTAAATGACTAGTCAAATATACTGAACAAAAATATGAAGCGCAACCTGCAACAATTGAAAAGATTTTACTGAGGTACAGTTCATATGAGAAAATCAGTCAATTGAAACAAATTCATTAGGCCCTAGTCTATGGATTTCACATGACTGGGAATACATACATGCATCTGTTGGTCACAGATACCTTAAAACATGTGTAGGGGTGTGGATCAGAAAACCAGTCAGTGTCTGGTGTGACCACCATTTTCCTCATGCAGCGCGACATCTCCTTCGCATAGAGGTTATCAGGCTGTTGATTGCGGCCTGTGGAATGTTGTCTCACTCCTCTTCAATGGTTGTGAAGTTGCTGGATATTGGCGGGAACTGGAACATTTAGCTAACTTTAGATAGTTCATCCAGAGATTCTTAGCTTTGCCTTGATTCAACAGTCTCTTCCAGATCATCATGGTATTTGTAGTTCTTTATGATAGCCACATTAGCAGCTGATTAGCATTTCATTTGAGGGGTAAATGGAGACAAATATTTTGATAAAAGTCACCTTGTCCGAGAGATATTTACATGGTTATCAAAACATAACGCCAGGGTAATACTAGCCAGGGAAAAACTAGGATAGTGTATGACCTAGAGGCTCACTCCCCTCAGTGAGCTTGTCCAGGAGTGGGGTCAAGAAGGGGTTTTACTTGAGATGGGAGTATCTAGAGTTTACAATTGAGTTATGCCATTAGATGAGTTGGTCTTTTTGTGCTAGGAGTAATAGAAACAAGATAGCAACCTCGTCTTAGGGACCAAACTGAACGATAATTTATAGCGAATGCTATCTGGCTACGGGATCTTTCTCATTTATAACGTCTCACTTTGTGAACTGTTCCTAATATCTGTGGTTTGTTATGTCGACTAGGGGGGTGGATCTTTGCTATTAAAGATCTCAGTAGCCATTGTGTTGTCACTCTCAACGGATCATTAGAAAATGGTGAATCGTTGAAAGTCATTGCTATTGCAAAGCTCTTATTATTAAAGATGTAGTTTAAGTATAACTCTGACTTGTGTAAGTTTGTCTCTCCTCATTTGATAGTAAAGAAATTAACCACCACAATAGACACAAATTATTCACACACTACCTGTTTGATTGTTGCAAGCATAGCCAGTGTTTGACAAGACTCTTAAAAACTAGGGCCCTGCTGACAGAGTAAAATATACAGTATTTATACTTTCAGAACATTTATCTTCTCCCATATAAAAGTAATGTAAACTTTATTTGATGATAAAATTGAACAGTGAAGACAGTTACAGATGATTACCTGCAGGAATGCCATATACTTCCACCTCACACAGAGTGAGATATTCCTTCCTGTCAGGGATGACCACAACAATGTAGCGACCCTGCATCTGATTACACTGGAAGGTGAGGCGCTCTCCTGCTGGGACTCTGGAGATGACAGCACATCTTATAGAGAGAGAGATAATGAGTGAATGAGGACACTTTACAATGTTCAATAGAGAATGTCACCAGTTTGTTAAATATATAGCCACAGAATAACTACAGATGTATGGATGAAGACCAACGTATCCAAACACCTTCAAGACAGGACATAACAATGTACAGATGTCTATGTATCACCTGGGGTTGTTGATGCCATTGTTCTCCAGTGAGTTACCGATGCGGATCTCAGCACCATCAAGTCTCTCAGGAACAACATCTCCTCTGTTGGTGATGGTGACAGCTGTCACTCTGTACTCATCCAGGAGGTCCACTCTCCACCAGGGGTTGTGTCTTTCTGAGTGTGGGTGCAGGATCCATAGTTTGTGTTTCTTTTCCCATCAATGGCGTTGTGAGCCTCACGATCCTCAAACAGTGATGACTGTGTGGCTACTCCTTTCAATGCTACATTTACTACAGGGATAAACAGAGGAATGTTTTAATACAGAAATGATCAGTCATTGTCAATAATCTTACAGTGTAGGCATTTTACATATTTAAAATATGGGGGTAGTAGTTGTGTGAGGAGTATTGGAGGGGAGAGGTGCAGAAGCAAGTCAAACAAATAAGAATATATGACAGAAATCTAGAGTGATGTTCCTGTCAGCAAGCACATTAATTCTACTTCCAGAACATTGATGTTCTGCTATATAAAAGTAATGTAAACTTGACTTGGTGATGAATGTGAAGAGTGAAGACAGTTACAGATGATTTCCTGCAGGAGTGCCATATACTTCCACCTCACACAGAGTGAGATATTCCTTCCTGTCAGGGACGACCACAAAAATTTAGCGACCCTCCATCTCATTACATTGGAAGGTGTGGCGCTCTCCTGCTGGGATGTGGGATATGACAACACATCTGAAAGAAAGAGAGAGACAGTGAGTGAGTGAGTGAGTGAGTGAGTGAGTGAGTGAGTGAGTGAGTGAGTGAGTGAGTGAGTGAGTGAGTGAGTGAGTGAGTGAGTGAGTGAGTGAGTGAGTGAGCCACAACCAAATCATGAGAACTAAAATATAATTACTTTACATATTGGAAGAAATTTACCAAAGAACAGAGCAAACAAAAATTATATTTGGCCCTAAACAGAGTGAATACCTGACCACTGTGACTCACCAATTAAGAAAATATTTGACTATGTACAGACTCAGTGAGCATAGCCTTGCTATTGAGAAAGACCACCGAAGGCAGACATGGCTATCAAGAGAAGACAGGCTATGTGCACACTGCCCACAAAATGAGGTGGAAACTGAGCTGCACTTCCTAACCTCCTGACAAATGTTTGACCATATTAGAGACACATATTTCCCTCAGATTACACAGATCCACAAAGAATTCGAAAACAATCAAATTTGGATAAACTCCCATTTCTTCTGGGTGAAATGCCGCAGTGTGCCATCACAGTAGCAAGATTTGTGACCTGTTGCCACAAGAAAAGGGCAACCAGTGAAGAACAAACACCATTGTAAATACAACCCATATTTATGCTTATTTATTTTCCCTTGTGTACTTTAACCATTTGTACATTGTTACAACACTGTATATATACATAAGACATTTGTAATGTCCTTATTGTTTTGAAACTTCTGTATGTGTAATGTTTAAAGTACATTTTTATTGTTTATTTCACTTTTGTATATTATCTACCTCACTTGCTTTGGCAATGTTAACACATGTTTCCCATGCCAATAAAGTCACTTGAATTGAATTGAGAGAGAGAGAGAGAGAGACAGAGACACACACACAGAGAGAGACACACACAGAAAGAGAGAGAGACACAGAGAGAGAGAGAGAGAGAGACACAGAAAGAGAGAGAGACAGAGAGAGAGAGAGAATTGTATACATTGTTGCTTTGGCAATATTGACACACTGTTTTTCATGCCAATAAAGCTGCTTGAAATTGAAAATTGAAAATTGACACAGAGAGAGAATGAGAAAACCAGCAGTTAAATCAGTTAAATATAGAGCCACAGAATAACTACAGAAGCATGGATGACGACCAATGCATCCAAACACCTTCAAGACAGGACATCAAATCTTCAGATGGCAGTGTCACCTGGAGTTGTTTATGCCGTTGTTCTCCAGTGCGGATCTCAGCACCATCAAGTCTCTCAGGAACAGCATCTCTTCTGTTGGTGATGGTGACAGCTGTCACTGTAACGATCGTCTTCGGGAGAAAGAGAGGAGGACCAAAGCGCAGCGTGGTAAGTGTTCATGATGATGTTTTTAATTAAACTCAGAACACTAAACAAAACAATAAACGATGTGAACAAACAAAACAGTACCGTCTGGCGACAAACACTGACACGGAAGACAAACACCCACAAAACCAAAAGACAAAACAGGCTACCTAAATATGACACACACAGAGAGGGGAGAGGTGTTTGGCCTGATATGGTTCTCAATCAGAGGCAGGTGTTAGTCGTAGGGCAGCTCCGGACTGGCGGGCGGCTCTGGCGGCTCCTGACTGGCGGGCGGCTCTGGCGGCTCCTGACTGGCGGGCGGCTCTGGCGGCTCCTGACTGGCGGGCGGCTCTGGCGGCTCCTGACTGGCGGGCGGCTCTGGCGGCTCCTGACTGGCGGGCGGCTCTGACGGCTCCTGACTGGCGGGCGGCTCTGACGGCTCAGGACAGACGGGCGGCTCTGACGGCTCAGGACAGACGGGTGGCTCTGACGGCTCAGGACAGACGGGCGGCTCTGACGTATCAGGACAGACGGGCGGCTCTGACGTATCAGGACAGACGGGCGGCTCTGACGTATCAGGACAGACGGGCGGCTCTGACGGCTCAGGACAGACGGGCGGCTCTGACGGCTCAGGACAGACGGGCGGTTCAGGCGGCGCTGGACAGACGGGCAGCTCAGGCGGCGCTGGACAGACGGACAGCTCTGGCCTGCTGAGGCGCACAGTAGGCCTGGTGCGTGGTGCCGGAACTGGTGGTACCGGGCTGGGAACACGCACCTCAGGGTGAGTGCGAGGAGCAGGGAAAGGGAGTACTGGACCCTGGAGATGCACTGGATGCCTGGTGCATGGTATCGGCACTGGTGGTACCGGGCTGAGGACACGCACCTCAGGGCGAGTGCGGGGAGGAGAAACATGCGGGGATGTCGTGCCTCATGCACCAACACAGCAACTCCCTCATTTCACTCTCCTCCAATTTCCCCATTAAATCCTTCACAGTCTCTGCTTCACTCCTACTGCTCACCTCCAACTCCACCCCGACTGGCTCCGGTTCCATCCTCGGCTCCTCACGGTAAGTACGGGGAGCTGGCTCAGGTCTCCTACTTGACTCTGCCACACTCCCCGTGTGCCCCCCCAATAAATTTTTGGGGCTGCCTCTCGGGCTTCCAGCCGCGCTGCCGAGCTAGCTCCTCATAATGCCGCCTCTCGGCTTTCGCTGCCTCCAGCTCTGCCATGGGGCGGCGATATTCACCCGGCTGTTCCCATGGTCCCTTGCCGTCTAATATTTCCTCCCAAGTCCAGTAATCCAGGTATCGCTGCCGCTCCTGTTGCTGCTGCCTGTTACCACGCTGCTTGGTCCGGTTTTGGTGGGTGTTTCTGTAACGATCGTCTTCGGGAGAAAGAGAGGAGGACCAAGCGCAGCGTGGTAAGTGTTCATGATGATGTTTTTAATTAAACTCAGAACACTAAACAAAACAATAAACGATGTGAACAAACAAAACAGTACCGTGTGGCGACAAACACTGACACGGAAGACAAACTCCCACAAAACCAAAAGACAAAACAGGCTACCTAAATATGGTTCCCAATCAGAGACAACGACTAACACCTGCCTCTGAGAACCATATCAGGCCAAACACAGAAACAGACAAACTAGACATACAACATAGAATGTGTAACGGCAGCCTTCCTCCTCTTCACGAGAAGAGAGGGTGTAACAGGGATCGGACCAACACGCAGCGTAGCCAGTGCTCAACATGTTTAATAAAATGATAAACAGTGAACACTTACAACGAATACAAAATAACAAATGTGGCAAACCGATACAGCCCTATCTGGTGCAGAGAAAACACAAAGACAGGGAACAACCACCCACAAACCCCAACACAAAACAAGCCACCTATATATGATTCCCAATCAGAGACAACACAAAACACCTGCCTCTGATTGAGAACCATATTAGGCCAAACATAGAAACAGACAAACTAGACACACAACATAGAATGCCCACCCAGCTCACGTCCTGACCAACACTAAAACAAGCAAAACACACAAGAACTATGGTCAGAACGTGACAGAATGCCCACTCAGATCACACCCTGACCAAACAAAACATATAAACATACAAAGCAAACTATAGTCAGGGCGTGACAGTCACTCTGTATACATCCAGCAGGTCCACTCTCCACCAGGAATTGGTCTGCTGTGCAGTGTGGGTGCAGGATCTGTTGTGATAGTTGAATTCTCTGTTGCCATCAATGGCATTGTGAGCCTGTTCATCCTCATATAGTGATAACTGGGTGGCCACTCCTTTCAATGCGTCATTTACTACAGGACAGAGAATACTTTTTAATACAGAGATTAAGAAATATTGTTAATAATTTTACAGCAGGGCTGTTCAGCTATATTATTATTATCATGTCAATAATAAAAATAAGTTACTTGCAGGGGGGCCTGACATTTTCAAAACTGTTCCAGTAGATAAGCAAAAAGCTAAATACAATATTGTTCACTTATTTATAGAAGCATTAAAATTGGCATAGTTGCATAATTCTCCACACTGAAGAAAATGTGATTTTGTGCCATTTTAGCGAACCCTTTGGCCGGCCTGTAGTTCCCCCTTGATGTCAAACCTGAACATGTATTCATCTGCATTTACTTTTGGGTCATGGCTTCCCTGTGTTGGATTTATATTGACAGAATAGCTTAAAATGTTTGTAATGGTTTGGGGACAACATTTAATCTACAACTGTAACGGTCGTTCTCCTCCTCTTCGCTTGAAGAGGAGAAGCACGAACTACACTTGATAATTAACAAAATAACAAAACGACGTAGACTGACCTAAACATGAGAACTTACATAGACACGAAGAACGCACGAACAGGAACAGACTACATACACGAACGACAAAACGAAACAGTCCCGTGTGGTGCGACATACACAGACACGGAAGACAATCACCCACAAACAAACAGTGAGAACATCCTACCTTAATATGGTTCTCAATCAGAGGAAATGTCAAACACCTGCCTCTAATTGAGAACCATATCAGGCAACCCATTAAACCAACATAGAAACACATAACATAGAATGCCCACCCCAACTCACGCCCTGACCAACTAAACATACAAAAATAAGAGAAAACAGGTCAGGAACGTGACAACAACCAAAACTATATGGCCTTTGTTTTTTCCTCTAGGATTGCAGACATGATGAAAAACCATTAAAAAATCGCTTTGAAATTCTGGTATTTTCTGATATTAAATTCAAAATGACCTTTAACTTTCTAAAAAGTTATATAACTGTTTGCGGATGTATACTTATTCTAAAAATACATCATATAATGTTATATAATCTCCTTTTCAATACACGACAAACTGACGTCAGGATGAGCATGATTTTTGCATGCAGTGAGACGCCCCATCGCCATGTGCTCCCATTCAACATAGCCTAGATTTACGTAGCTTTTACTTATTATTTAAAACAAAATGTAACCTTTATTTAACTAGGCAAGTCAGTTAAGAACAAATTCTTATTTTACAATGACAGCCTAACCCGGCCAAACCCTTCCGTAACCCGGACGACGCTGGGACAATTGGATCCAACCAGGGTCTGTAGTAATGACTCTAGCACAGATGCAGTACCTTAGACTACTGTGCCACTCAGGAGCAACTTCTAAACGCAAACACTGGGTTCTCATTTGCTTAGAATGTTGTTTTTATTATTGCTTGGATAGTCACTGAGCTTATATTTGGTTGTGATCTTTGCAAAATACCTATTTTGGATGCAGCAGTTGTTAGCTAGAATTCTAAATGCTCATTGACATAGGCTGTAGCAAAGCTAGCACAGAGTGATTTTACTGGTTGAAGTGATTTTAATGTATAATGCAGTTGATTTTCAATGATAAACATTATATTAAGCAGGACATTCATAGGAGCCATAAAATCCAGTTATAATCCAAAAGTAGTGTGAAATGGCCTCATTAGCAACATGTAAATGGGAGATATGTCAATGTCTCAATATGTCTCCCTTTGTCTCTGTACAGAAAGTATGTCTCCCTCTGCCCATTGATGTTTCAATGATGCCAAGGATAATTCCAGTCTTTGATCCTTTCTGCTGTTTGCTCATCTGTGCCTCAAGGTCAGATTCCAAGGTAATTTGTGCTGTCTGGGTCCTACCACTGTTGCTAAATCTAAACAAGGCAAAGGTCAGAAATCAATGTAGTAGGTACAAGAGTTTATTTGATCACTTGCCCATATATGGACTACCTCTTCCTACTAAATGGATGCTCAATTTTGGTCTTCCTGTTCCTGCTTGCGTCTAGCAGAATACTTTAGTTTTCAAGCTGTTCGAATAATGTTCAGTGGTTACTTCCTTTTGTGGTTTTTACACACACTCTTCTGAGCAGAAGAGGTACAGTAGTTTCATTGTATATATGGGAGCTTAGGGTCATGAAAAACACACTTCTCATCAGGGGACAGAACTTATCATTGGAACACATCTCCATTGATACACTGTTAGAAAAAAGGGTTTCAAAAGGTTTCTTCGCCTGTCCCCATAGGAGAACCCTTTTTAGTTTCAGGTAGAACTCTTTTGGGTTCCATGTAGAATCCTCTGTGAAAAGGGTTGTACATTTAACCCATAATGGTCCTAACTGGAACTAAAAGGGCTTCTTCAGGGTTCTACTGTGGGGACAATTGTACATTTTGGCATTCCTCAAGGTTCTGTTTTAGTCCCACTATTGTTTTCACTATATATTCTACCTCTTGGGGATGTCATTCAGAAACACAGTGTCAACTTTCACTGCTATGAGGACGACACACAGCTGTACATTTCGATGAAACCCAAAAATTGTCTACCCTGGAAGCCTGTGTTTCAGTCATAGGGAACTAGATGGCGGCAAATGTTTAACTTTTAAAATCCGACAAAACAGAGATGCTAGTTCTAGCTCCCAAGAAACAAAGAGATCTGCTGTTGGATATGACAACTAATCTTGCTGGTTGTACAGACATCTCAAATAAAACTGAAGGACCTCAGCGTTACTCTATACCCTGGTCTCTCTTTTGACGAACATATCAAGAATATTTCAAGGACACCTTTTTTCCATCTTCGTAACATTGCAAAAATCTGAAACTTTTTGTTCAAAATTGATGCAAAAATGCTTTTGTCACTTCTAGATTAGACTACTGCAATGCTCTACTCTCCAGCTTCCTAGATAAAGCACTACATTAACTTCAGTTAGTGCTAAATACGGCTGCTAGAATCTTGACTAGAAACAAAGAACGTGATCATATTAATCCAGTGCTATCCTCTCTACACTCGCTTCCTCTTAACTTTTACCGCCTCTCAACCCCGTATCCGGGATCACCCCCCACCCCCCCCACACTGATTAGCATCGCTAGCATAGCTTCACAAGTAAATAGTAGCATCTAAATATCATTAAATCACAAGTCCAAGACACCAGATGAAAGATACAGATCTTGTGAATAAACCCATCATTTCTGTTTTTTAAAATGTTTTACAGGGAAGACACAATATGTAAATCTATTAGCTAACCACGTTAGCAAAATACACCATCTTTCTTTGTCCACCATTTTCTCTCTCCACCACTAGCTATCACCAATTCGGCTAAACTAAGATATTGATAGCCACAAACCAAGAAAAAAACTCATCAGATGACAGTCTGATAACATATTTATGGTATAGGATAGGTGTTGTTAGAAAAAAGTGCATATTTCAGGTAGAAATCACAGTTTACAATTGCACCGACCATCACAAATCGACTAGAATTACTAGATAGAGCAACGTGTATGACCAATTTACTCATCATAAAACATTTCATAAAAATAGACAAAGCATAGCAATGGAAAGACACAGTTCTTGTGATTTCAGACCATATTTCAGATTTTCTAAGCGTTTTTCAGCGAAAACACAATAAATCGATAAGTTAGCATACCACATGTGCAAACGTTAGTAGAGCATGAATTCAAGGCAAAGGGAGCTATAACGTTATCATCGCCAAAATATATTAATTTTTTCACTAACCTTCTCAGAATTCTTCCGATGACACTCCTGTAACATCATTTTACAACATACATATACAGTTTGTTCGAAAATGTGCATATTTAGCCATACAAAACCGTGGTTATACAATGGAAATAGTCACAACTCAAGCATCAAAATGAGGGACGTCAGCTTTCAGAGTGATCTAGTTTAATCGAAAGCTAATCATATACTTGACTAAAAAATACAGAGTTGACAGGAATCGAAAGACAAATTAGTTCTTAATGCAACCGCTGACTTACATTTTTAAAATTATCCTTACTTTTCAATACAGGGTTCGCCAAGTGAAGCTATACCAAACAAAATGGCGAAATATGCGTTTAAAATATTTCGACAGAACAACGATTTATCATATTAAATATTGCTTACTTTGAGCTGTTCTTCCATCAGATTCTTGGGCAATGTATCCTTTCTATGTTATAAATTTCTTTTGGTCGATAGATGTCCTCTGTCCTTCGAAATGTCCACTACCAACGACCGAGACCCCCGAAACGTTCCCAAAGCTAAAAAGTGCACGACAAAGAAATTCCTCAGAATCGCACTAAACGGATATAAATTGCTATAAAACGGTTCAAATTAACTACATTATGATGTTTTTAACAACTATAACGAGTAAAAACATGACCAGAGAAATATTACTGGTTAAACAACGATTTGGAATGAGGCAAGTCCGATGTCCATCCCGCTTGTGACGCGCGAACAAAAGAGAGTGTACTCCCACGTTTTGTGGTTTTATATGGGCTGGGATTGTGCAATCGATTCCATTCAAAACGTGATGACGTACAGACACCCAGAGGAAGACGTAGGCAGTGTCGGTTTCTTCATAGCATTCACTGTCGCCTTAAAAACAGACTCCAGATCAGAGGTAAAAATTTCTGAAATCTGACCCCTGTCATGAAAAGTGCTGTAGATATTGTTCTGTACCACTCAGAGACAAAATTCCAACGGCTATAGAAACTATAAAGTGTTTTCTATCCAATAATAACAATAATATGCATATTGTACGATCAAGAATTTAGCACGAGGCAGTTTAATTTGGAGACCCAAATATGCTAATGCGGAACAGCACCCCCTATAGTTCCAAGAGGTTGCCTAGGTCTGATTTCAAGGTTTTACTTCTAACCTACAAAGCATTAAATGGGCTTACTCCTACCTATCTCTCCTATTAAATATCTACACGTACGCTATGGTCAGAAGACGCAGGCCTCCTTAATGTCCCTAGAATTTCTAAGCTGGAGGCAGGGCTTTCTCCAATAGAGCACAGTTTTTATGGAATGGTCTGCCTATCCATGTGAGAGACGCAGACTCGGTCTCAACCTTTAAGTCTTTACTGAAATCTCATCTCTTCAGGAGCTCTTACGATTGAGTGTAGTCTGGCCCAGGGGTGCGAAGGTGAACGGAAGGCACTGGAGCGACGCACCGCCTTTGCTGTCTCTCCACTGGGATTCTCTGCCTCTGACCCTATTACGAGGGCTGAGTCACTGGCTTACTAGTGCTCTTCCATGCTGTCCCTAAGAGGGGTTGAGTCACAGATGTGATCTTCCTGTCCATATCTGTGTCCCCTCGGGCTCGTGCGGTGAAGGAGATCTTCGTTGGATATATTCAGCCTTGTCTCAGGGTTGGTGGTCTGTTGATATCCCTCTAGTGATGTGGCGGGGGTGCTTTGGCAAAGTGAATGGGGTTATATCCTGCCTGGTTGGCCCTGCCCAGGGGTATCGTCGGACAGGGCCACAGTGTCCCCCAACCCCAACCCTGTCTCAGCATCCAGTATCTATGCTGCAATAGTCTATGTGCCAGGGGGCTAGGGTCAGTCGGTTATAATTATCCTGTCTAAATTTAAGTTAGTTCTAGCACCTGCTGTCTCGCACCTGCTGTCTCGCCACTGTGTTAATTTTCAGCAAACTTACATGTGTAAATATTTGTATGAACACAACAAGATTCAATAACTGAGACATGTGACTAACAGAAGTGGAATAATGTGTCCCTGAACAAAGGGGGGGTCAAAATCAAAGTAAGAGTCAGTATCTGGTGTGGCCACCAGCTGCATTAAGTACTGCAGTGCATCTCCTCCTCATGGACTGCATCAGATTTGCCAGTTCTTGCTGTGAGATGTTACCCCAATCTTCAACTGTAAGTCACCATGCAAGTTCCCAGACATTTCTGAGGGGAATGGCCCTAGCCCTCACCCTCCGAACCATCAGGTCCCAGATGTGCTCAATGGGATTGAGATCCGGGCTCTTCGCTGGCCACGGCAGAAGACTAACATTC
The DNA here is from genome assembly GCF_016432855.1 of Salvelinus namaycush. Lineage (NCBI taxonomy): Eukaryota > Metazoa > Chordata > Actinopteri > Salmoniformes > Salmonidae > Salvelinus > Salvelinus namaycush. The sequence goes on along the minus strand of NC_052342.1, from coordinate 22,522,845 downwards.
CTGTCTTGCAGGAAATTATGCACAGAATGAGCAGTATGGCTGGTGGCATTGTCATGCTGGTGGGTCATTTCAGGATGAGTCTGCAGAAAGGGTACAACATGAGGGGGGAGGATGTCTTCCCTGTAATGCACAGCATTGAGATTGCCTGCAATGACAACAAGCTCAGTCTGATGATGCTGTGACACACCGCCCCAGACCATGACGGACCCTTCACCTCCAAATCGATCCCACTCCAGAGTACAGGCCTCAGTGTAATGCTCATTCCATCGACGATAAACACCAATCCGACTATCATACCCTGGTGAGACAAAACCGCGACTCGTCAGTGAAGAGCACTTTTTGCCAGTCCTGTCTGGTCCAGCAACGCTGGGTTTGTGCCCATAGGCAACGTTGTTGCCGGTGTTGTCTGGTGAGGACCTGCCTTACAACAGGCCTACAAGTCCTCAGTCCAGCCTCTCTCAGCCTATTGCGGACAGTCTGAGCACTGATGGAGGGATTTGTTCGTCCCTGGTGTAACTCGGGCAGTTGTTGTTGCCATCCTGTACCTGTCCCGCAGCTGTGATGTTCGGATGAACCAATCCTGTGCAGGTGTTACACATGGTCTGCCACTGCGAGGATGATCAGCTGTCTTTCCTTTCTCCCTGAAGCGCTGTCTAAGGCGTTTCACAGTACGGACATTGCAATTTATTGCCCTGGCCACATCTGCAGTCCTCATGCCTCCTTGCAGCATGCCTAAGGCACGTTCAAGCAGATGAGCAGGGACCCTGGGCATCTTTCTTTTGGTGTTTTTCAGAGTCAGTAGAAAGGCCTCTTTAGTGTCCTAAGTTGTCATAACTTTGACCTTAATTGCCTACCGCCTGTAAGCTGTTAATGTCTTAACGTCCGTTCCACAGGTACATGTTCATTAATTGTTTATGGTTCATTGAACAAGCATGGGAAACAGTGTTTAACTTGTTATGGCTGGGGGCAGTATTGAGTAGCTTGGATGAATAAGGTGCCCAGAGGGGGCGGCTTCCGGTGACGCAACTTAGGAAATGTCTGCCTAATTTTTCGTACTGCACATCGGTTGGGTATGTCCCCCCCTAAATTCAAATATTTACTCTGAGCATTATAATAACTTACGTAAAATGTAAAAGGGGAAAATAGGAAAAGGTCGCGGAGCTACAACAACAGCCCGTAACAAAACAGCAGAAGATATAATCGTCGATGAACCCGAAATGGCTAATGCTAGCGCAAATAAGATAGCAGCAGCAAAAGAACCCTCATTTCGTGAGGTGATGAAGGAGGAATTGCGCGAGGCGCTCACAGGCTTACGAGAGGAACTTCGAGAAGATGTAAGAAAATAACTAAATGAGTTCAAAAAGGACATTAACCAGAAACTGGAAGAAAACAAATTAGAACTTCATAGCATATCTACAAGAATGGGGGACGCAGAACAGCGCATTGGGGAAACGGACACATGGAACTTCGCAGTCAAGGAAATACTTGAACAGTCACTGAAAAGCCAACACGCACTACAGGCAAAGGTGACAGAACTCGAAGGTTTCTCACGTCGAAACACCATTAGACTTTATAACGTAGTAGAGGGCGCAGAAAAAGACTCTGTGCCCAACTTGGTGGAGGGTCTATTCAAGGACATACTTGAAGACGACACGGACCTGGGAATGGAGAGAGCACACCGAGCTCTGGCCTCAAAACCCCCCAGCGGCGCCCCACCAAGATCCATAGTAGTACGGTTCCCAAAATTCTCAGTCAAAGAGAAAGTCTTACATGCAACCTGGAAAAAGCCTGTTAACTTTCAAGGCCAACAAGTGTTCTTTGATCATGTCTATGCGGGAGAGATACTGAAAAGAAGGAAAGAATACACCCCCATTAAGAAAGCACTTAAAGAGAAGGGTATTAGCTGCCAAACACCATACCCGGCAAAAATGCGGGTATTTCTGGAAAATGGCCCGGTTACATACGAGCATGCAGACGAGGCGGCTGAGGACCTGAAGTCGAGGGGCTTCCCAGTGGAGTATACCGCCAGGAGAAAGGCAACATCACCAGCGGAAAGACTCGAGCAGGCTCTCCCATGGATCGTTGTCGACAAGCAGGGTCATGGAGAAAGAGGGGAACCATCTCGGCGAGAGGACGTTCACATCCGAGAGAGACTCAGGCATTTCCAACGGGAAGATGTAAGACACTGAATCGGATTTAACACAATTAATAGTTACCGCGAGCTGTTAATACTTTGGGTTGTTACGGTTGACATTGCAATAGGTAAACGATATCCCCTATTTTCCCCCAATGCTGAACAAGGGTGAGTAGCCAAAAGCATGTGTTCTTTATGAACACACTACGTAGCGACACGTTAATAACATATATATTAGCTAAGGATTAATGACACATTGACAACGGAGCGACAGAAGGGCATATCAAGGGGAGGATTCATGATATGCGCACATGACCGATATAGTTTTCACTTGTAGTTAACCGATGTGTATAAGCGACGAAATAGGCGCCCTTATTATTTTCGGTTACACCAGGTCTTGTTTGTGACTACGTCATGCATTTTCATAACTGAGCGAGGGGCCACTCCTGCGGACAGGCTCATCCCCTCAAACCCCAGAGGCAAGAGACAGTCCTCTGACATGGGAGTCCAAATACCAAAGTATTTTCCCACTTTGGTTTACTTTATTATCGTTATTGATTTTTTGTTCATTTTTAGGTTCATGATAAGCAGGCAGATATGGTGCACAGGTTTTTTTATTTATATCGATGCATCATCGGGAATTTAAGGTCATAAGTTTCAATGTAAACGGACTGGGGAGTGTCATCACGAGAAGTAAGGTAATAGCAACGATGAAACGGGAGAGAGTTGTCATACTATTCTGGCAGGAAACTCACTTATCCACACCTGAACACGAGAAACTCAAGAAAATGGGATATAGGAACACTTTTTTTTCTTCTTACAAAATGGGTAGAAGGGGAGTTGCAATCTTGATCCCAAATTCAGTTAATTTTGAGTTTGTCAGAAATAAAAGACAAGGAGGGTAGATTTATACTTGTTAAATGTAAACTGGATAACAAGGAAGTTACATTATTTAATGTATACGCACCCCCAGGGAGGGACATGGTCTTCTACGGGAAGGTGTTTGATTTAATTGCCACAGAAACCTCTGGCACTCTTATCTGTGGAGGGGATTTTAACACAATTCTAAACTCAAAATTGGACAGCACAAATCAAAATAGGAAAATGAGCCTAGTTGCCAAAAAGATCAATAGGATACTGCAGGATCTAGGACTGCTCGATGTACGGCGTGACACCCACAAGACCGATAAGGAATATACTTTTTACTCAGCCCGCCACACTGAATACTCCAGGTTAGACTACTTTTTTTATGTACAGTGCAGATAGACACAGGCTTAAGGATTGTAGGATCGGGCAGAGCGACTTATCAGATCATAATGGAGTTTACCTTACTCTACACCTTGATAGCAAACCAAAAAATACTATATGGAGACTTAGTACATGCTGAATGATCCAGCATTCAAGGAATCAATAAAGACAGAATTGAACATCTATCTGGAGAATAATGATAATGGGGAAGTATCTCCTGCTACATTGTAGGATGCAGCTAAGGCAGTTATTAGAGGAAAGATCATAGCCACATCATCTCTCAAGAAAAATATTAAAGCACAGAAACTGCTGAAATTACAGGAAACATTAAGAAACTTAGAACGATCTCATAGTCAATACAAAGACCCTCTTATATTACCAGAGATTCAAATGTTAAAACAGGAAATTGACCAGATTTATAGAGAAGAAGTGGAGAAAAAGCTTAGGTTCCTGAAACAACGATATTATGAAGCAGGCTCAAAGGCAGCCAAATTACTAGCATGGAGACAACAAGCACAGAATACCATTTTCAAAATAAAAGACCCCAAAACAAAAAAGATCACATGCAAATTAGATGAAATACAGAATGCATTTGAATCATACTACACAAATCTGTACAAGCAACCAGAGAAGGCAGATGCACAGACAATAGAGCACTTTTTGAACTCACTTGATCTCCCCTCAATTGGGACAGAGCAAAATGATAGACTAACTTTAGAAATATCCACCGAAGAAATTAATAAAGCAATATCTCAAGGTGCCCAGAGGTGCCCAGAGTAAACTGCCTGCTACTCTGTCCCAGTTGCTAATATATGCATATTATGAGTATATTTGGATAGAAAACACTCTGAAGTTTCTAAAACAGTTTGAATGATGTCTGTGAGTATAACAGAACTTAAATGGCCGCAAAAACCAGAGAAAAAATCCAAACAGGAAGTGGGAAATCTGAGGTATGTAGTTTTTCAACTCAGCCCCTATTGAAGATACAGTAGGATATTGGTCATGTTGCACTTCCTAAGGCTTCCACTAGATGTCAACAGTCTTTAGAACCTTGTTTGATGCTTCTACTGTGAGTGGGGCTGAATGAGAGGGGAATGAGTCAGTCTGCCAGCAGCCAAGAGCTCAGTCTCGCGCGCTCACGTAGGAGCGAGCTCTGTTCCATTGCAATTCTACAGACAAAGGAATTCTCCAGTTGGAACATTATTGAAGATTTATGTTAAAAACATCCTAAAGATTGAATCTATACTTCATTTGACAGGTTTCTATGGACTGTAACGGAACTTTTGGACTTTTCGTCTGCAACTAGTGAACGCGCTTCGTGAGTTTGGATTTGTTTACCAAACGCGCTAACAAAAGAAGCTATTTGGACATAAATGATGGACATTATCGAACAAATCAAACATTTATTGTGGAACTGGGATTCCTGGGAGTGCATTCTGATGAAGATCATCAAAGGTAAGTGAATATTTATAATGCTATTTCTGACTAATGTTGATTCTACAACATGGCGGATATCTGCATGGCTCTTTTGGTCTCTGAGCGCTGTACTCAGATTATTGCATGGTATGCTTTTTCCGTAAAGTTTTTTTGAAATCTGACACAGCGGTTGCATTAAGGAGAAGTTTATCTAAAGGTCCATGTATAATAGTTGTATCTTTAATCAATGTTTATTATGAGTATTTCTGTGAAATGATGTGGCTCTCTGCAAAATCACTGCATGTTTTGGAACCACTGAACATAACACGCCAATGTAAAAGGAGATTTTTGGATATAAATATGCACTTTATCGAACAAAACATACATGTATTGTGTAACATGAAGTCCTATGAGTGTCATCTGATGAAGATCATCAAAGGTTAGTGATTAATTTTATCTCTATTTGTGCTTTTTGTGACTCCTCTCTTTGTCTGGAAAAATGGCTGTGTTTTTCTGTAACTTGGCGGTGACCTAACATAATCGTTTGTGGTGCTTTCGCTGTATAGCCTTTTTGAAATCGGACACTGTGGTGGGATTAACAACAAAATTACCTTTAGAATGGTATGAGATACTTGTATGTTTGATGAATTTTAATTATGAGATTTCTGTTGTTTGAATTTGGCGCCCTGCACTTTCACTGGCTGTAGTCATATCGTCCCGGTAGCGGAATGGCAGCCATAATGTCCTCCCGGCCCCTGTTTCGATAAAAAGCTGAAGGACGGGGCTGGTGAAATGTAACCACTCTCAAATTCATAGACATAGCTATGGCTGCAAGGACTGACCATCCATGATATAAACATTATAGTTTTAACCATGTTTTGAGGCTATATAGCATGGATACACGTGCAGAATTTCCTCCCAATTCCTGTAATCCTGTTTCTGCCATGAATCACGCTGCTTGGTCCTGTTGTGGTGGGTGATTCTGTAACGGTCGTTCTCCTCCTCTTCGCTTGAAGAGGAGAAGCAGGGATCGGACCAATACGCATCGAGGTATTCTGACATAATGAATTTATTTACAAGACGAACACTGACACGAACTACACTTGATAATTAACAAAATAACAAAACGACGTAGACTGACCTAAACATGAGAACTTACATAGACACGAAGAACGCACGAACAGGAACAGACTACATACACAAACGACAACCGAAACAGTCCCGTGTGGTGCGACATACACAGACACGGAAGACAATCACACACAAACAAACAGTGAGAACATCCTACCTTAATATGGTTCTCAATCAGAGGAAATGTCAAACACCTGCCTCTAATTGAGAACCATATCAGGCAACCCATTAAACCAACATAGAAACACATAACATAGAATGCCCACCCCAACTCACGCCCTGACCAACTAAACATACAAAAATAAGAGAAAACAGGTCAGGAACGTGACAACAACCAAAACTATATGGCCTTTGTTTTTTCCTCTAGGATTGCAGACATGATGAAAAACCATTAAAAAATCGCTTTGAAATTCTGGTATTTTCTGATAGTTTCTGATATTAAATTCAAAATGACCTTTAACTTTCTAAAAAGTTATATAACTGTTTGCGGATGTATACTTATTCTAAAAATACATCATATAATGTTATATAATCTCCTTTTCAATACACGACAAACTGACGTCAGGATGAGCATGATTTTTGCATGCAGTGAGACGCCCCATCGCCATGTGCTCCCATTCAACATAGCCTAGATTTACGTAGCTTTTACTTATTATTTAAAACAAAATGTAACCTTTATTTAACTAGGCAAGTCAGTTAAGAACAAATTCTTATTTTACAATGACAGCCTAACCCGGCCAAACCCTTCCGTAACCCGGACGACGCTGGGACAATTGGATCCAACCAGGGTCTGTAGTGATGACTCTAGCACAGATGCAGTACCTTAGACTACTGTGCCACTCAGGAGCAACTTCTAAACGCAAACACTGGGTTCTCATTTGCTTAGAATGTTGTTTTTATTATTGCTTGGATAGTCACTGAGCTTATATTTGGTTGTGATCTTTGCAAAATACCTATTTTGGATGCAGCAGTTGTTAGCTAGAATTCTAAATGCTCATTGACATAGGCTGTAGCAAAGCTAGCACAGAGTGATTTTACTGGTTGAAGTGATTTTAATGTATAATGCAGTTGATTTTCAATGATAAACATTATATTAAGCAGGACATTCATAGGAGCCATAAAATCCAGTTATAATCCAAAAGTAGTGTGAAATGGCCTCATTAGCAACATGTAAATGGGAGATATGTCAATGTCTCAATATGTCTCCCTTTGTCTCTGTACAGAAAGTATGTCTCCCTCTGCCCATTGATGTTTCAATGATGCCAAGGATAATTCCAGTCTTTGATCCTTTCTGCTGTTTGCTCATCTGTGCCTCTCTAATGCACAACAGGTCAGATTCCAAGGTAATTTGTGCTGTCTGGGTCCTACCACTGTTGCTAAATCTAAACAAGGCAAAGGTCAGAAATCAATGTAGTAGGTACAAGAGTTTATTTGATCACTTGCCCATATATGGACTACCTCTTCCTACTAAATGGATGCTCAATTTTGGTCTTCCTGTTCCTGCTTGCGTCAAGCAGAATACTTTAGTTTTCAAGCTGTTCGAATAATGTTCAGTGGTTACTTCCTTTTGTGGTTTTTACACACACTCTTCTGAGCAGAAGAGGTACAGTAGTTTCATTGTATATATGGGAGCTTAGGGTCATGAAAAACACACTTCTCATCAGGGGACAGAACTTATCATTGGAACACATCTCCATTGATACACTGTTAGAAAAAAGGGTTTCAAAAGGTTTCTTCGCCTGTCCCCATAGGAGAACCCTTTTTAGTTTCAGGTAGAACTCTTTTGGGTTCCATGTAGAATCCTCTGTGAAAAGGGTTGTACATTTAACCCATAATGGTCCTAACTGGAACTAAAAAGGCTTCTTCAGGGTTCTACTGTGGGGACAATTGTACATTTTGGCATTCCTCAAGGTTCTGTTTTAGTCCCACTATTGTTTTCACTATATATTCTACCTCTTGGGGATGTCATTCAGAAACACAGTGTCAACTTTCACTGCTATGAGGACGACACACAGCTGTACATTTCGATGAAACCCAAAAATTGTCTACCCTGGAAGCCTGTGTTTCAGTCATAGGGAACTAGATGGCGGCAAATGTTTAACTTTTAAAATCCGACAAAACAGAGATGCTAGTTCTAGCTCCCAAGAAACAAAGAGATCTGCTGTTGGATATGACAACTAATCTTGCTGGTTGTACAGACATCTCAAATAAAACTGAAGGACCTCAGCGTTACTCTATACCCTGGTCTCTCTTTTGACGAACATATCAAGAATATTTCAAGGACACCTTTTTTCCATCTTCGTAACATTGCAAAAATCTGAAACTTTTTGTTCAAAATTGATGCAAAAATGCTTTTGTCACTTCTAGATTAGACTACTGCAATGCTCTACTCTCCAGCTTCCTAGATAAAGCACTACATTAACTTCAGTTAGTGCTAAATACGGCTGCTAGAATCTTTACTAGAAACAAAGAACGTGATCATATTAATCCAGTGCTATCCTCTCTACACTCGCTTCCTCTTAAGCCTAGGTCTGATTTCAAGGTTTTACTTCTAACCTACAAAGCATTAAATGGGCTTACTCCTACCTATCTCTCCTATTAAATATCTACACGTACGCTATGGTCAGAAGAGGCAGGCCTCCTTAATGTCCCTAGAATTTCTAAGCTGGAGGCAGGGCTTTCTCCAATAGAGCACAGTTTTTATGGAATGGTCTGCCTATCCATGTGAGAGACGCAGACTCGGTCTCAACCTTTAAGTCTTTACTGAAATCTCATCTCTTCAGGAGCTCTTACGATTGAGTGTAGTCTGGCCCAGGGGTGCGAAGGTGAACGGCAAGGCACTGGAGCGACGCACCGCCTTTGCTGTCTCTCCACTGGGATTCTCTGCCTCTGACCCTATTACGAGGGCTGAGTCACTGGCTTACTAGTGCTCTTCCATGCTGTCCCTAAGAGGGGTTGAGTCACAGATGTGATCTTCCTGTCCTGATCTGTGTCCCCTCGGGCTCGTGCGGTGAAGGAGATCTTCGTTGGATATATTCAGCCTTGTCTCAGGGTTGGTGGTCTGTTGATATCCCTCTAGTGATGTGGCGGGGGTGCTTTGGCAAAGTGAATGGGGTTATATCCTGCCTGGTTGGCCCTGCCCAGGGGTATCGTCGGACAGGGCCACAGTGTCCCCCAACCCCAACCCTGTCTCAGCATCCAGTATCTATGCTGCAATAGTCTATGTGCCAGGGGGCTAGGGTCAGTCGGTTATAATTATCCTGTCTAAATTTAAGTTAGTTCTAGCACCTGCTGTCTCACACCTGCTGTCTCGCCACTGTGTTAATTTTCAGCAAACTTACATGTGTAAATATTTGTATGAACACAACAAGATTCAATAACTGAGACATGTGACTAACAGAAGTGGAATAATGTGTCCCTGAACAAAGGGGGGGTCAAAATCAAAGTAAGAGTCAGTATCTGGTGTGGCCACCAGCTGCATTAAGTACTGCAGTGCATCTCCTCCTCATGGACTGCACCAGATTTGCCAGTTCTTGCTGTGAGATGTTACCCCAATCTTCAACTGTAAGTCACCATGCAAGTTCCCAGACATTTCTGAGGGGAATGGCCCTAGCCCTCACCCTCCGAACCATCAGGTCCCAGATGTGCTCAATGGGATTGAGATCCGGGCTCTTCGCTGGCCACGGCAGAAGACTAACATTCCTGTCTTGCAGGAAATTATGCACAGAATGAGCAGTATGGCTGGTGGCATTGTCATGCTGGTGGGTCATTTCAGGATGAGTCTGCAGAAAGGGTACAACATGAGGGGGGAGGATGTCTTCCCTGTAATGCACAGCATTGAGATTGCCTGCAATGACAACAAGCTCAGTCTGATGATGCTGTGACACACCGCCCCAGACCATGACGGACCCTTCACCTCCAAATCGATCCCACTCCAGAGTACAGGCCTCAGTGTAATGCTCATTCCATCGACGATAAACACCAATCCGACTATCATACCCTGGTGAGACAAAACCGCGACTCGTCAGTGAAGAGCACTTTTTGCCAGTCCTGTCTGGTCCAGCAACGCTGGGTTTGTGCCCATAGGCAACGTTGTTGCCGGTGTTGTCTGGTGAGGACCTGCCTTACAACAGGCCTACAAGTCCTCAGTCCAGCCTCTCTCAGCCTATTGCGGACAGTCTGAGCACTGATGGAGGGATTTGTGCGTCCCTGGTGTAACTCGGGCAGTTGTTGTTGCCATCCTGTACCTGTCCCGCAGCTGTGATGTTCGGATGAACCAATCCTGTGCAGGTGTTACACATGGTCTGCCACTGCGAGGATGATCAGCTGTCTTTCCTTTCTCCCTGAAGCGCTGTCTAAGGCGTTTCACAGTACGGACATTGCAATTTATTGCCCTGGCCACATCTGCAGTCCTCATGCCTCCTTGCAGCATGCCTAAGGCACGTTCAAGCAGATGAGCAGGGACCCTGGGCATCTTTCTTTTGGTGTTTTTCAGAGTCAGTAGAAAGGCCTCTTTAGTGTCCTAAGTTGTCATAACTTTGACCTTAATTGCCTACCGCCTGTAAGCTGTTAATGTCTTAACGTCCGTTCCACAGGTACATGTTCATTAATTGTTTATGGTTCATTGAACAAGCATGGGAAACAGTGTTTAACTTGTTATGGCTGGGGGCAGTATTGAGTAGCTTGGATGAATAAGGTGCCCAGAGGGGGCGGCTTCCGGTGACGCAACTTAGGAAATGTCTGCCTAGTTTTTCGTACTGCACATCGGTTGAGTATGTCCCCCCCTAAATTCAAATATTTACTCTGAGCATTATAATAACTTACGTAAAATGTAAAAGGGGAAAATAGGAAAAGGTCGCGGAGCTACAACAACAGCCCGTAACAAAACAGCAGAAGATATAATCGTCGATGAACCCGAAATGGCTAATGCTAGCGCAAATAAGATAGCAGCAGCAAAAGAACCCTCATTTCGTGAGGTGATGAAGGAGGAATTGCGCGAGGCGCTCACAGGCTTACGAGAGGAACTTCGAGAAGATATAAGAAAATAACTAAATGAGTTCAAAAAGGACATTAACCAGAAACTGGAAGAAAACAAATTAGAACTTCATAGCATATCTACAAGAATGGGGGACGCAGAACAGCGCATTGGGGAAACGGACACATGGAACTTCGCAGTCAAGGAAATACTTGAACAGTCACTGAAAAGCCAACACGCACTACAGGCAAAGGTGACAGAACTCGAAGGTTTCTCACGTCGAAACACCATTAGACTTTATAACGTAGTAGAGGCCGCAGAAAAAGACTCTATGCCCAACTTGGTGGAGGGTCTATTCAAGGACATACTTGAAGACGACACGAACCTGGGAATGGAGAGAGCACACCGAGCTCTGGCCTCAAAACCCCCCAGCGGCGCCCCACCAAGATCCATAGTAGTACGGTTCCCAAAATTCTCAGTCAAAGAGAAAGTCTTACATGCAACCTGGAAAAAGCCTGTTAACTTTCAAGGCCAACAAGTGTTCTTTGATCATGACTATGCGGGAGAGATACTGAAAAGAAGGAAAGAATACACCCCCATTAAGAAAGCACTTAAAGAGAAGGGTATTCGCTGCCAAACACCATACCCGGCAAAAATGCGGGTATTTCTGGAAAATGGCCCGGTTACATACGAGCATGCAGACGAGGCGGCTGAGGACCTGAAGTCGAGGGGCTTCCCAGTGGAGTATACCGCCAGGAGAAAGGCAACATCACCAGCGGAAAGACTCGAGCAGGCTCTCCCATGGATCGTTGTCGACAAGCAGGGTCATGGAGAAAGAGGGAAACCATCTCGGCGAGAGGACGTTCACATCCGAGAGAGACTCAGGCATTTCCAACGGGAAGATGTAAGACACTGAATCGGATTTAACACAATTAATAGTTACCGCGAGCTGTTAATACTTTGGGTTGTTACGGTTGACATTGCAATAGGTAAACGATATCCCCTATTTTCCCCCAATGCTGAACAAGGGTGAGTAGCCAAAAGCATGTGTTCTTTATGAACACACTACGTAGCGACACGTTAATAACATATATATTAGCTAAGGATTAATGACACATTGACAACGGAGCGACAGAAGGGCATATCAAGGGGAGGATTCATGATATGCACGCATGACCGATATAGTTTTCACTTGTAGTTAACCGATGTGTATAAGCGACGAAATAGGCGCCCTTATTATTTTCGGTTCCACCAGGTCTTGTTTGTGACTACGTCACGCATTTTCATAACTGAGCGAGGGGCCCCTCCTGCGGACAGGCTCATCCCCTCAAACCCCAGAGGCAAGAGACAGTCCTCTGACATGGGAGTCCAAATACCAAAGTATTTTCCCACTTTGGTTTACTTTATTATCGTTATTGATTTTTTGTTCATTTTTAGGTTCATGATAAGCAGGCAGATATGGTGCACAGGTTTTTTTATTTATATCGATGCATCATCGGGAATTTAAGGTCATAAGTTTCAATGTAAACGGACTGGGGAGTGTCATCACGAGAAGTAAGGTAATAGCAACGATGAAACGGGAGAGAGTTGACATACTATTCTGGCAGGAAACTCACTTATCCACACCTGAACACGAGAAACTCAAGAAAATGGGATATAGGAACACTTTTTTTTCTTCTTACAAAATGGGTAGAAGGGGAGTTGCAATCTTGATCCCAAATTCAGTTAATTTTGAGTTTGTCAGAAATAAAAGACAAGGAGGGTAGATTTATACTTGTTAAATGTAAACTGGATAACAAGGAAGTTACATTATTTAATGTATACGCACCCCCAGGGAGGGACATGGTCTTCTACGGGATGGTGTTTGATTTAATTGCCACAGAAACCTCTGGCACTCTTATCTGTGGAGGGGATTTTAACACAATTCTAAACTCAAAATTGGACAGCACAAATCAAAATAGGAAAATGAGCCTAGTTGCCAAAAAGATCAATAGGATACTGCAGGATCTAGGACTGCTCGATGTACGGCGTGACACCCACAAGACCGATAAGGAATATACTTTTTACTCAGCCCGCCACACTGAATACTCCAGGTTAGACTACTTTTTTTATGTACAGTGCAGATAGACACAGGCTTAAGGATTGTAGGATCGGGCAGAGCGACTTATCAGATCATAATGGAGTTTACCTTACTCTACACCTTGATAGCAAACCAAAAAATACTATATGGAGACTTAGTACAAGCATGCTGAATGATCCAGCATTCAAGGAATCAATAAAGACAGAATTGAACATCTATCTGGAGAATAATGATAATGGGGAAGTATCTCCTGCTACATTGTAGGATGCAGCTAAGGCGGTTATTAGAGGAAAGATCATAGCCACATCATCTCTCAAGAAAAATATTAAAGCACATAAACTGCTGAAATTACAGGAAACATTAAGAAACTTAGAACGATCTCATAGTCAATACAAAGACCCTCTTATATTACCAGAGATTCAAATGTTAAAACAGGAAATTGACCAGATTTATAGAGAAGAAGTGGAGAAAAAGCTTAGGTTCCTGAAACAACGATATTATGAAGCAGGCTCAAAGGCAGCCAAATTACTAGCATGGAGACAACAAGCACAGAATACCATTTTCAAAATAAAAGACCCCAAAACAAAAAAGATCACATGCAAATTAGATGAAATACAGAATGCATTTGAATCATACTACACAAATCTGTACAAGCAACCAGAGAAGGCAGATGCACAGACAATAGAGCACTTTTTGAACTCACTTGATCTCCCCTCAATTGGGACAGAGCAAAATGATAGACTAACTTTAGAAATATCCACCGAAGAAATTAATAAAGCAATATCTCAAGGTGCCCAGAGGTGCCCAGAGTAAACTGCCTGCTACTCTGTCCCAGTTGCTAATATATGCATATTATGAGTATATTTGGATAGAAAACACTCTGAAGTTTCTAAAACAGTTTGAATGATGTCTGTGAGTATAACAGAACTTAAATGGCCGCAAAAACCTGAGAAAAAATCCAAACAGGAAGTGGGAAATCTGAGGTATGTAGTTTTTCAACTCAGCCCCTATTGAAGATACAGTAGGATATTGGTCATGTTGCACGTCCTAAGGCTTCCACTAGATGTCAACAGTCTTTAGAACCTTGTTTGATGCTTCTACTGTGAGTGGGGCTGAATGAGAGGGGAATGAGTCAGTCTGCCAGCAGCCAAGAGCTCAGTCTCGCGCGCTCACGTAGGAGCGAGCTCTGTTCCATTGCAATTCTACAGACAAAGGCATTCTCCAGTTGGAACATTATTGAAGATTTATGTTAAAAACATCCTAAAGATTGAATCTATACTTCATTTGACAGGTTTCTATGGACTGTAACGGAACTTTTGGACTTTTCGTCTGCAACTAGTGAACGCGCTTCGTGAGTTTGGATTTGTTTACCAAACGCGCTAACAAAAGAAGCTATTTGGACATAAATGATGGACATTATCGAACAAATCAAACATTTATTGTGGAACTGGGATTCCTGGGAGTGCATTCTGATGAAGATCATCAAAGGTAAGTGAATATTTATAATGCTATTTCTGACTAATGTTGATTCTACAACATGGCGGATATCTGCATGGCTCTTTTGGTCTCTGAGCGCTGTACTCAGATTATTGCATGGTATGCTTTTTCCGTAAAGTTTTTTTGAAATCTGACACAGCGGTTGCATTAAGGAGAAGTTTATCTAAAGGTCCATGTATAATAGTTGTATCTTTAATCAATGTTTATTATGAGTATTTCTGTAAATTGATGTGGCTCTCTGCAAAATCACCGCATGTTTTGGAACTACTGAACATAACACGCCAATGTAAAAGGAGATTTTTGGATATAAATATGCACTTTATCGAACAAAACATACATGTATTGTGTAACATGAAGTCCTATGAGTGTCATCTGATGAAGATCATCAAAGGTTAGTGATTAATTTTATCTCTATTTGTGCTTTTTGTGACTCCTCTCTTTGTCTGGAAAAATGGCTGTGTTTTTCTGTAACTTGGCGGTGACCTAACATAATCGTTTGTGGTGCTTTCGCTGTAAAGCCTTTTTGAAATCGGACACTGTGGTGGGATTAACAACAAAATTACCTTTAGAATGGTATGAGATACTTGTATGTTTGATGAATTTTAATTATGAGATTTCTGTTGTTTGAATTTGGCGCCCTGCACTTTCACTGGCTGTAGTCATATCGTCCCGGTAGCGGGATGGCAGCCATAATGTCCTCCCGGCCCCTGTTTCGATAAAAAGCTGAAGGACGGGGCTGGTGAAATGTAACCACTCTCAAATTCATAGACATAGCTATGGCTGCAAGGACTGACCATCCATGATATAAACATTATAGTTTTAACCATGTTTTGAGGCTATATAGCATGGATACACGTGCCAGCACAGCCAACACCATCATTAAGTGTGCCGATGACACAACAGTGGTAGGCCTGATCACAGACAACGATGAGACAGCCTATAGGGAGGACCAGAGACCTGGCCGTGTGGTGCCAGGACAACAACCTCTTCCTCAACGTGATCAAGACAAAGGAGATGATTGTGGGCTACAGGAAAAGAAGGACCGAGCACGCCCACATTCTCATCGACGGGGCTGCAGTGGAGCAGGTTGAGAGCTTCAAGTTCCTTGGGTCCAAATCACCAACAAACTAACATGGTTGAAGCACACCAAGACAGTCGTGAAGAGGGCACGACAAAACCTATTCCCCCCCAGGAGACTGAAAAGATTTGGCATGGTTCCTCAGATCATCAAAAGGTTTGACAGCTGCATCATTGAGAGCATCCTGACTGGTTGCATCACTGCCTTGTATGGTAACTGCTCCGCCTCCGACCGCAAGGCTCTACAGAGGGTACTGCGTACGGCCCAGTACATCACTGGGGTCAAGCTTCCTGCCATCCAGGACCTCTATACCAGGTGGTGTCAGAGGAAGGCCCTAAAAATGTTCAAAGACTCCAGCCACCCTAGTCATAGACTGTTCTCTCTGATACCGGACGGCAAGCGGTACCGGAGCGGCAAGTCTAGGTCCAAGAGGCTTTTAAACAGCTTCTACCCAAGCCATAAGACTCCTGAACATCTAATCAAATGGCTACCCAGACTATTTGCATTGCCCCCCTTCCCCCTCTTTTACACCACTGTGTTATGACATGGTCCTCTTTGGGTATAGCGAGTACCCTCCCCCCCTCTCTCACCACCTCGCTCTCCCTCCTACCCAGGTTCTGTTATCTCAGGTCGTAAATTCCTGGAGGAGACTCTCCTCAGGGCCAGGCAGTATAGAGAGAGAGAGTTTCACAGTAGAACAAAGGAACTTCTTCTACATCACATAACTTGAGAACTGAACAATATCCATGTTTTGGAGAATGTGTAAACAGTCGGTGGAGAAGCCAGCTACGACCGGTCCATTTTGTTTCATGTTGTGACCTCATGAAAAGACGATACAACCACATTACCATAACTCTGTTCATACAGAAGCCTCCGTTATGAGGTTTGCATCTAATTATTGAATAAAATGAATGAGTAAAGATGAAACTATAGGTGAAATTATGTAACGTGATTTTAAACCGTTAATGTGAGAGAATTGTATTCCCTTTAAAGTTTAACTAAGTCATTGGCCGTCCCCATGAGCACAGACATTGATCTGGCGTCATGGGACAGCCCTTTTCTACTGTTCCAAATAAAACCTCCACCTGAAGAAAGCCTCTTTAGACCATGCCTACCTCGGTCGAATGAAATCAAATCAAATTTTATTTGTCACATACACATGGTTAGCAGATGTTAATGTGAGTGTAGCGAAATGCTTGTGCTTCTAATTCCGACCATGCAGTAATAAAGAACGTTACAATCAGCTGAGGCAGTGAAGGTTGAGTAGAAACCACAAAAAACCTCAGTATAATCTAAGGTTGTAATTGTTGTTGAAACTCTGAGACCATCGATTCCAACAGAATAAGAGCAAATCTTCTATACTAATTACTAGTCTGCAGCTAGGAATTATGTACCATGGAATGCGAGGACCGACAACCGCCGAAACATCTATACTATAAGAACATTTCTGAATGGGACTCTGAAGTATCCATTCTAACCACGAAAGACTTCTTGTAAGCAGATGGAGAGACGAGCGGATGAACTTTAGAACAGAAAGACGGACGATTCCAACAGAGATCTCTGACGACACACTGAGCATTAATATATATTCATTGCAGTGATTCCCGAATGAATCAAATCAAATCAAATCAAATTTTATTAGTCACATACACATGGTTAGCAGATGTTAATGCGAGTGTAGCGAAATGCTTGTGCTTCTAGTTCCGACAATGCAGTAATAACCAACAAGTAATCTAACCTAACAATTCCATGAATGAGTGAGCATTCATGTGCAAAGGATTAGCATTTCAATTAATAATTATCAACTGTGTAGTGACTCTTGTAATTCCCGTCCTTCTCAGTCCACACCCACTTCCCTTTGTCCACCAAGCCGCCATATTGACTTAGCCCACTAGGGAACCTCCCCTATCATTTCCTTGTAACCATATCTACTTTTTTTGTTTATGCATTTCTGTGATTATTTAGTTAGTTAGTAAATAAATGATTAAGACAATTGATGTATGGATGATTCATAGTAAAGACTGGGTTCGTGCAGATAACCAATGATTTACGACGTTGGGAATGAGACTAACGTGAGGTAAAGAATAATTAATTAGGAGACTAATTGATCAGATATGAAAATATCTGAAGAGTTATATTAGGAAAATTATAACTTTGTAATCTGAAGATTTTCCTTCCTAGTTTTTTTTAATTTACATGATTAGTTTAATCTCGTAATAATAATTACAGAGAATTGATTTGATAAAATAACAGTCTTCACTTTAATGATGCCAAAAACACGACAGCTGCTACTCTATTATCTATGCATAGTCACTTTAATAGCTCTACCTACATGTACAGTACATATTACCTCAACTAACCAGTACCCCTGTATATAGTCTCGCTATTGTTATTTTACTGCTGCTCTTTAACTACTTGTTAATTTTATTTCATATCCTTATTCGTATTTTTTAAACTGCATTGTTGGTTAGGGGCTTGTAAGTAAGCATTTCACTGTAAGGTCTACACCTGTTGTATTCAACGCATGTGACTAATAAAATTTGATTTGAAACTAAGGTTTGGTCACACTAATTCTAGATGGATATTGTCATTTTTCGGCGTAGTAACAAAACCCCCACCTCGCAACCCATGCTGTTCAAGCTGTTCACAACCCTCTTGTTGCCAGAGAGAACAATTATCAGTTTTAAATCTAAATTCTGTCAATACTACACATTGTGCCATGGAGTGAAGGGAAAATATAGCAGTTTTAAAGCCATAATTCTACACAATTAAACCCTCAATTCTACACATTTTCATGTCTTATGTTTGTTCATTTTATATCAGGAGTCAAATCCATACCAAATCCCCCCCCAAATTAAATAAGAATCTTTTTGTGTTTTTTTGGCCCGTATCTGTAACGGCAGCCTTCCTCCTCTTTGTCTGAAGAGGAGGTGTAGCAGGGATCGGACCAAGATGCAGCGTAGCTCGTGTTCAACATGTTTAATACGAAACTGTGAACACTTACAAATAACAAAATAATAAATGTGGCAAACCGAAACAGCCCTATCTGGTGCAGAGAAAACACAGAGACAGGAAACAACCACCCACAATCCCCAACACAAAACAAGCCACCTATATATGATTCCCAATCAGAGACAGCACAAAACATCTGCCTCTGATTGAGAACCATATTAGGCCAAACATAGAAACGGACAAACTAGACACACAACATAGAATGACCACCCAGCTCACGTCCTGACCAACACTAAAACAAGCAAAACACACAAGAACTATGGTCAGAACGTGACAGTATCCGTGGTCCGTATTGACCCGTTTTTGGTCCACCTATTGAGTATTGCTGCTACTTAGTTATTGTTTACATTTACTTTGTATACAAACATTGGAGTAAAACATACTTATATTTGGATCTGATGAGGTACAACTAAGCTCAGGAGGCATTTCTAAGTTATATTCTTCAACAATCAATGGGTACATATCATTGATTTATAAGTCCAAAAATGGATGTTTCAACCAAGGATCGCCCCGTTAAGGAAACCTTTGAATCTGGCCCTATTGCCATTATCTCAATAAAAGTAATAAAAAAAACATACATATATGGCAATCATCTAACCTAATTCCAAATAAGTCTGAAGGAAATATGATTTGAATTAAATTTACCCCAGTTATTGCACACAAAAATGCTGGATTAAAAACAACCCAATTTGGGTTATTTGGTTACACCGTGCTGGGAAATTTTCTTGTTACTTACAACCTTGTGAGCGCTGGTCTCCAGCCAGCTAAGTGGTATGCTTTCCCTTCCTATGTAATGTTCTTGACCAAGTTTAAGGGCCAAATTAACCACCCCCATTCCATAATTCAAAAGATGCCAGTTGCAGGTGCAGCACATGTTGTCATCTCACCAAAATATTTTTGAGCATTTAAATAAAATGCATCATCATCCATGGGTGGAGGCGGAGCATCTTCAGCACAGCTGTATATGACTGGAAAACATTAGGATCACGTGTCATTGCCTGATACTACTATGAATTCCTACAGTCATAGCAGATGCTACAATAAATAACACAAATTACTAAATATCTCCAACTACCACAGTCATCTTTTCCAATCAGCTACTGACTGTAAATTTACAAGACGCTACTACCCCCCTACTCTGTATACAAATTTATATATGGCTCAGATTAATGACATTGATTAATTTATGAATTTACCATGAAATAGCCACTTTACAAAGATTAGTGATTCAAAAACTTTTAAGACACCAATCGGTTGTTGAAGCATGAACTCGCCTCCCGATACATTGCACTCCACTTTTCACTCTCCTCCTTTTGGCTGGTTGGCCTTCACTGTCTCATTTTGACCTCTGAAAAGAGACTAGTGTGAGGAAAAATGTTATGTTTGTACATCAGATCAATGCTGATTTTCTAATAACCAATTAGATGCATGGAGGAATCCTCACTATCACTGATGAGCAATTCTGACATTACACCCAGAACTAAAAGGAATATCTCAGTTTCAAGGTCTCAGCTTGAGGAGAAGAAGCCTCGTGAGGTATTGGTCGATCACATTCAGGAACCAAACGTTAATGATGAATGAATGAATAATGTAAATCATGCAAATATGTGACCCAATTCAGGAAACTAGGCGTATGTCTCTCTTCACAGGAGAGACAATATTTTTGGGCAGAAATACCTTCTCAAACATATGAACTTTCATGTGCCTTAATAACAAACTTGTATGCCATCTGTAAATATGCCATCTGTAAATATGAATAAAATGGATAAATTACGAGCCTTGTTGGTTAAGCCACAGAAAAAGCCAGCAAACTTCCCACTAGCCATGATTGGCTGAGATAATGAGTGGGCTGGACATACTGAGAGAGGAGAGAAGATTGGTCTGCCATATTGAAGGTGTCTGTCTATTTGAGCTCGTCAGTCTGTGTTGGTAATCCTGTCGAACACGCCTTTTAAAAATGTTTTGTTGTGAAGTGGGGCTGCATAAGTGTTGCTCTCCACTTTCTGGAGGATCAAGTTTTAAAATCAGTGGAATTAGAGTATGATAGCTAAAAAGATGGAGAAAACACCTGGCTTCGGATTACATCTTCAAACTAAGGGAAACCGTGGTATGGCATTCCTGACAGGGAGACGCGTCCATGATGCATGTTGATGTATGCAGGTAAGATAGCTAGTTACATTTTCATATATTACACATTTCTAATTTTGACAGAAAGTGGTTTCGTTTCAAGCTAAAATCTACTGTTAGCTAGCTAGCTGACGTTGGTTGGCTGGCTCCCTAGCTGACGTTATTATTTGTTTCCCAGAGCCGTTTGTTTTTTAGTTAGAGCCTGAAGTTAGCTAGCTAACATTGGACCTGGTTGGTTAGCTCCCAGCACTGTGGCATTGTTAACATTTCTCAATAGGGGGGGCGCTGTTTTCACTTTGTAAAAAATCGTTCCCAAATTAAACTGCCTCATACTCAATTCTTGCTTGTACAATATGCATATTATTATTACTATTGGATAGAAAACACTCTCTAGTTTCTAAAACCGTTTGAATTATATCTGTGAGTAAAACAGAACTCATTTTGCAGCAAACTTCCTGTCAGGAAGTGAGAAATCTGAAATCGAGGGCTCTGTTCCAGGGTCAGTTTATTAATTTGCATGGAATCTATGGGTCGACATGCACTGCATACGCCTTCCACTAGATGTCAGTAGGCAGTGAGAGTTGGAATGGGGTGTACAGCTCTATCTGAGGCCGAACAAGACCTGTTGGAATGACGCGTTCACTCTTTCCTTCCATTCTGCATTGCGCAAAGGGTACCCTGGATTGCGTTCTGAAAAGCTATCGTTATAGGCATTAGATATATCCGGCTCTGATTTTATTTGATATATGTGTTAAAAACATCATAAACTAGTTATATTAAACCGAGTTATATCAGTTTATATCAGTTGATTGCAATTTTCGGTATTTTGTTTGTTATGCGTTCTGGTGAGTTGGGCACTTCAATGCAGCATGGCTAGCTTTGTTAGCTAAATCGACAGATGAAGACGACATTCTACAACCGAACAACGATTATTCTGGAAAAAGGACACCTTGTACAAGATTCTGATGGAAGCTCATCAAATAGTAGGAACCATTTACGATATTATTTCGTATTTCTGGCGAAAATGTTGAGACTATATTCCGCCCAGATTTCGGGCGCTGTCTCGCTATAACGTAAGCCTTATGTCGAACTAAGGTTATTTAAAAAAAATCTAACACAGCGGTTGCATTAAGAACTAGTGTATCTTTCATTTGCTGTCCAACCTGTATTTTTTAGTAAAGTATATGATTAGTTATTTGATTAGATGATGTGAGTGTCAGAAATATATCCGGATTATTTTCTGCAGTTTGGCTAGTTCACATTGTTCAACCACGAATTGTACCGCTAAATATGCACATTTTCGAACAAACCATATATGTATTGTGTAATAGGATGTTATAGGACTGTCATCTGCTGAAGTTTGAGAAGGTTAGTGAAAAAATTAATATATTTTGCTGGTTTATTCGCTATCGCTAACGTGCCTTGAATCAATGCTGTTGTGTGGTTGGCTATTGTAGTAAGCTAATATAATGCTATATTGTGTTTTCGCTGTAAAATACTTAAAAAATCTGAAATATTGGCTGGATTCACAAGATGTTTGTCTTTCATTTGATGTACACCGTGTATTTTTCATAAATGTTTTATGATGAGTATTTAGGTATTTCACGTTGGTTTCTGTAGTTATTCTAGCTGCTTTGGTGAGAGTTGTGATGGTGCCTGCAATGTAAAACTATGATTTATACCTGAAATACGCACATTTTTCGAACAAAACATATGCTATATAATAAATCTGTTATAAGACTGTCATCTGATGAAGTTGTTTCTTGGTTAGTGACTATTTATATCTTTATTTGGTCGAATTTGTGATAGCTACCTATGCAGTAAAAAAATGGTGAAAATATGCGGTTGGGTCTTTTGCTATCGTGGTTAGCTAATAGAAATACATATTGTGTTTTCCCTGTAAAACATTTTAAAAATCGGAAATGATGGCTGGATTCACAAGATGTGTATCTTTCATCTGGTGTCTTGGACTTGTGATTTCATGATATTTAGATGCTAGTATTTACTTGTGGCGCTATGCTAGGCTATGCTAGTCAGCTTTTTTACTGATGAGGGTGCTCCCTGATCCGGGATTGGGACCAAGTAGAAGTTAACCTAACGAAAACTCACTCACTTTTGTACATCGCCTTGGTCCGTACAATTGACCTTATTTTAGCGCCCCAAAAACGTAATACTTCCAGATCAACTGTAATGTCAATACCATTGTAAAGCACACGTTCTCCCCTTTCCAACAGAATAAATTACATGACCTCAACGCTGCCCGTTTCTGCATGATTCAAGAAGGCAAAGAGCTCCGTCAGGTCTTTTTTTAAATGGCGGGTGGGGAAGCGAAACTAATTCGTGATAGTGAGAAGGAGAGGTTTGTGTGGGAAAACTGATTTTTTTCACTCGATCTGTCCAACTTGTCACCTTATCGCCTCTAAAATGTAAATAAAACACTATAAAGGATTTATATAATGTGTGATTACATACCTATTTGAAGGTTTGTGTCGAATTTGAATCGGGTATTTAGGGCAGTGCTAAAGTGATCTTCAGATGTAAACCGTTTTTTTTTGAGAGTTGTGATCGCTTGCAGTGACGACGCAAAAAATGACTAGGTATCCCCCCTTACCCCCATCACTGTCCATTTCTTGTTTATAAACGATGAGAGAAGTGCTACACCTGGTGGAGAGAGATTGTAAGACAGAAATAGTTGCTTTACGCATCCTGTACGTTATGGCATGACACGTCACGATGTAACGGAGGGTCAGTTTTTTTCAACTTTTCTCCAATACTATAGAGCCATTACCATGACGATCAACGCTTGAATAGAAACGTAGTTCACACCCAGGATTTTGAAGTCAACACAGTCGCTACAGTCCCATTAGTTTTCTTTGCAGCCTCGTTTTGAATTTCACGGTTGCTCACATTTGCACGGAATGGGGTGAGTTTACGTTAGCTTGTTTTTTAAATTATTTTGATATATTTAACTAGGCAAGTCAGGTTCATTGTTTACCTAGCGAGCTATATGTCTTAAGCCAAAGTGTACTGTTAGTTAAGTTAGCTAACATTAGCTGGCTGGCTCCCTAACGGACGTTGTTATTCATTTCCCAGAGCTGTTTGCTTTTCTTTGCTTTTCTAGTTAGAGCCTATCATTTTAGTCGATAAGATTTTTTGCTAACTTCTACCGAATAGCAGCACTGTAGGAACTATTACATTACAACGGAACGACTTGATTAGTGTAGTGTTAGCTAGCTACATAGTTGTCTTTGCTGTCTTTGTATCTAAGATAATTGTGTAGTTTAGAGTAATTATCGAGTAATTATCGAGGTTAACTAGCGCCGCCGTTAGCTAGCGCCGCCGTTCTCCTACCTAGTCAACACTGCTAGCAACACTGCTAGCTAGCCAGCTAGCCAACTATCATTTTAGTCAATAAGATTTTTTGCAACGTAAGCTTAACTTTCTGAACATTCGAGACGTGTAGTCCACTTGTCATTCCAATCTCCTTTGCATTAGCGTAGCCTCTTCTGTAGCCTGTCAACTATGTGTCTGTCTATCCCTCTTCTCTCCTCTGTGCACAGACCATACAAACGCTTCACACCTCGTGGCCGCTGCCACTCTAACCTGGTGGTCCCAGCGCGCACGACCCACGTGGAGTTCCAGGTCTCCGGCAGCCTCTGGAACTGCCGATCTGCGGCCAACAAGGCAGAGTTCATCTCAGCCTATGCTGTCACAGTTACCAGCCCTTTCAAGCTTAACATCCTTATCATTTATCGCCCTCCAGGTTCCCTTGGAGAGTTCATCAATGAGCTTGACGCCTTGATAAGTTCCTTTCCTGAGGATGGCTCACCTCTCACAGTTCTGGGTGACTTTAACCTCCCCACGTCTACCTTTGACTCATTCCTCTCTGCCTCCTTCTTTCCACTCCTCTCCTCTTTTGACCTCACCCTCTCACCTTCCCCCCCTACTCACAAGGAAGGCAATACGCTTGACCTCATCTTTACTAGATGCTGTTCTTCCACTAATCTCATTGCAACTCCCCTCCAAGTCTCCGACCACTACCTTGTATCCTTCTCCCTCTCGCTCTCATCCAACACTTCCCACACTGCCCCCACTCGGATGGTATCGCGCCGTCCCAACCTTCGCTCTCTCTCCCCCGCTACTCTCTCCTCTTCCATCCTATCATCTCTTCCCTCTGCTCAAACCTTCTCCAACCTATCTCCTGATTCTGCCTCCTCAACCCTCCTCTCCTCCCTTTCTGCATCCTTTGACTCTCTATGTCCCCTATCCTCCAGGCCGGCTCGGTCCTCCCCTCCTGCTCCGTGGCTCGACGACTCATTGCGAGCTCACAGAACCGGGCTCCGGGCAGCCGAGCGGAAATGGAGGAAAACTCGCCTCCCTGCGGACCTGGCATCCTTTCACTCCCTCCTCTCTACATTCTCCTCTTCTGTCTCTGCTGCTAAAGCCACTTTCTACCACTCTAAATTCCAAGCATCTGCCTCTAACCCTAGGAAGCTCTTTGCCACCTTCTCCTCCCTCCTGAATCCTCCTCCCCCGCCCCCCTCCTCCCTCTCTGCGGATGACTTCGTCAACCATTTTGAAAAGAAGGTTGACGACATCCGATCCTCGTTTGCTAAGTCAAACGACACCGCTGGTTCTGCTCACACTGCCCTACCCTGTGCTTTGACCTCTTTCTCCCCTCTCTCTCCAGATGAAATCTCGCGTCTTGTGACGGCCGGCCGCCCAACAACCTGCCCGCTTGACCCTATCCCCTCCTCTCTTCTCCAGACCATTTCCGGAGACCTTCTCCCTTATCTCACCTCGCTCATCAACTCATCCTTGACCGCTGGCTACGTCCCTTCCGTCTTCAAGAGAGCGAGAGTTGCACCCCTTCTGAAAAAACCTACACTCGATCCCTCCGATGTCAACAACTACAGACCAGTATCCCTTCTTTCTTTTCTCTCCAAAACTCTTGAACGTGCCGTCCTTGGCCAGCTCTCCTGCTATCTCTCTCAGAATGACCTTCTTGATCCAAATCAGTCAGGTTTCAAGACTAGTCATTCAACTGAGACTGCTCTTCTCTGTGTCACGGAGGCGCTCCGCACTGCTAAAGCTAACTCTCTCTCCTCTGCTCTCATCCTTCTAGACCTATCGGCTGCCTTTGATACTGTGAACCATCAGATCCTCCTCTCCACCCTCTCCGAGTTGGGCATCTCCGGCGCGGCCCACGCTTGGATTGCGTCCTACCTGACAGGTCGCTCCTACCAGGTGGCGCGGCGAGAATCTGTCTCCGCACCACGTGCTCTCACCACTGGTGTCCCCCAGGGCTCTGTTCTAGGCCCTCTCCTATTCTCGCTATACACCAAGTCACTTGGCTCTGTCATATCCTCACATGGTCTCTCCTATCATTGCTATGCAGACAACACACAATTCATCTTCTCCTTTCCCCCTTCTGATAACCAGGTGGCGAATCGCATCTCTGCATGTCTGGCAGACATATCAGTGTGGATGACGGATCACCACCTCAAGCTGAACCTCGGCAAGACAGAGCTGCTCTTCCTCCCGGGGAAGGACTGCCCGTTCCATGATCTCGCCATCACGGTTGACAACTCCATTGTGTCCTCCTCCCAGAGTGCTAAGAACCTTGGCGTGATCCTGGACAACACCCTGTCGTTCTCAACTAACATCAAGGCGGTGACCCGTTCCTGTAGGTTCATGCTCTACAACATTCGCAGAGTACGACCCTGCCTCACACAGGAAGCGGCGCAGGCACTTGTCATCTCCCGTCTGTATTACTGCAACTCGCTGTTGGCTGGGCTCCCTGCCTGTGCCATTAAACCCCTACAACTCATCCAGAACGCCGCAGCCCGTCTGGTGTTCAACCTTCCCAAGTTCTCTCACGTCACCCCGCTCCTCCGCTCTCTCCACTGGCTTCCAGTTGAAGCTCGCATCCGCTACAAGACCATGGTGCTTGCCTACGGAGCTGTGAGGGGAACGGCACCTCCGTACCTTCAGGCTCTGATCAGGCCCTACACCCAAACAAGGGCACTGCGTTCATCCACCTCTGGCCTGCTCACCTCCCTACCTCTGAGGAAGTACAGTTCCCGCTCAGCCCAGTCAAAACTGTTCGCTGCTCTGGCACCCCAATGGTGGAACAAACTCCCTCATGACGCCAGGTCAGCGGAGTCAATCACCACCTTCCGGAGACACCTGAAACCCCACCTCTTTAAGGAATACCTAGGATAGGATAAAGTAATCCTTCTAACCCCCCCTCCCCTTAAAAGAGTTAGATGCACTATTGTAAAGTGGTTGTTCCACTGGATATCATAAGGTGAATGCACCAATTTGTAAGTCGCTCTGGATAAGAGCGTCTGCTAAATGACTTAAATGTAAATGTAAATGTTAGGTATTGCTGGCACTTTGTTCATTGTTTTTTAACTAGCTAACGTTAGCTGGCTGGCTCGCTAGCTAATGTTACGTGACATGTGTACTGT
Organism: Salvelinus namaycush; assembly: GCF_016432855.1. NCBI lineage: Eukaryota > Metazoa > Chordata > Actinopteri > Salmoniformes > Salmonidae > Salvelinus > Salvelinus namaycush. The sequence continues at coordinate 22,495,674 of NC_052342.1, read as the reverse complement.
ACTGTACAACACTCGTTGAATATGGCCGGTGTCAGTAAACGTCTGCAAAAAAGCGTAATGAAATTGTTGCCAGCAGAGCTGTTTTCATGTTATTAGAGCGTCAAGTGTGCGCTCCGAGAGAGAAACAAGATGGGTGGGGCTAAAGCTTAAGAGGGTGTGAATGATGCTGAATGGGTCCATACCAAAAATTAATCACTAGATCCCAAAACATTCAAAGGCGATTTTCTCAAAAGTGAGTTTCCAAGTTGATAAACTTTCAAAGCAGAATTACTTTCCCATTGTTCCTCAAATGCAGTGTATGATATACCATTTTGTAGCTCTGAGTCTCTACTTTTATCCAATGTAATAAACACCATTTCACATTTTGCTACCTAAGACCAAATCCAGGAGGTGAGTCACATTTGGTATTGTGTGTAGATTGCTGAGGATTTTTATTTATTTAATCAATTTTAGTAACGTAACAAAATTTTGAAAAAGTCAAGTGGTCTGAATACTTTCCCAATGCACTGCACATTGGAACTAGCTCTTCTGCTCTGAAGATTGTGTCTAAAAACCACAAAAGGAAGTAACCACTGAACATTATTCAAACAGCTTGAAAACAAAAATATTCTGCTAGAAAGACAATCATTTGTCTTACATTTAGTAGGAAGAGATAGTCCATATATGGGCATGTGATCAAATAAACTGGTAGCTACTAAATTGATTTCTGCCCTTTGCCTTGTTTAGATTTAGCAACAGTGGAAGGACAAAGTTTTTGCAAACAGAAAATGTGGCACAGAAGAGCAAACAACAGACTGGATAAAAGACAGACTATCCTTGACACCACTGAAACAATCACTGGCAGAGTGAGACAGACGTTGTGTGCAGAGACATATTGAGACATTATAGTGAGCCATCGGAGAAATAATGCTGGTGGTGTGTGTCACTGTTGTCCTGGGTCTTCTCGCAGTGGAAGGCTCCCAGGCTGCCCCTTCAACCTCTGAGGAACTGGGTAAGTGGGTGTCTATTTCTGAGAGTTCAGACCATCCTTCCTGGGAGTTAATGCCAACTTTATTACACAGTGCCCGGATAGAGGTTTGTGCCCTGTTGGTACATGTGAACAATATCAGAATAAAATGGGATTGATAGACCTAACAACTAGAAATGGGCAGATGTTTTAGTAAGTGGTGTCAGGTGTGGTCACGGGACATTTCCAAGTGTCCCTAAACCGCTCCAAATTGACATATGTCTGTAAATTTGATAATTCCAGTGCTAAAACATATTTGCAATCCCTAAATGATATTTGTTGAGTATGAAAAAATACATTTCTACCATATCAACCTCAGTCAAACATTGTGGTGTTATGGGGTATCCAGGGTACATTCAAGTATCCTTTCATCCTTTCCAAAGTGTCAGAATGTGGTAATTGCACTGTTTTTGTACGCTGGATATGCCTAAAAATTATTGTTCACTATTAAAACTACATTTCTACAACACCAACCTCTATCAAATACTGTGGTGGTGTCGGGGGACATACAGAGGATATGGATGCCTACAGCGCATAAGCAGGCAACATCATATTTTTGATGCACAAAGATATAGTCACTCGGTGGACATTCAATGTTGCCATTACGTCATACATCATCAGATAACATTGGCAATAGGGTACCAACCCAAGGATTAACTTGAAACTTTCTCCCACCACTACTATTCTCCCATATTCAAACATGTACAATGTATACACTGTAAGATTATTAACAATAACTTGTCATTTCAGTATTTAAAACATCCTTCTCTGTCCCTGAAGTAAATGTAGCCTTGAAAAAAGTGGCCACACAGTCATCATATCTTGACCATCGCACTGCTCAATTGGCCATTGATGGGAACAAAGCCACAAACGATGTACCCTGCACCCACACTAAACATGACACCAACCCCTGGTGGAGAGTGGACCTGCTGGATGTGTACAGAGTGACAGGTGTCAGCATCACCAACAGAGGAGACTGCTGTTCTGAGAGGCTGAATGGTGCTGAGATCCGCATCGGTAACTCTCTGGAGAACAATGGCATCAACAACCCCAGGTGACACATAGACATCAGTACATTTTTATGTCCTGTCTTGAAGGTGTTTGGATACGTTAATCTTCATCCATACTTCTGTAGCTATTCTGTGGCTATATATTTAACAAACTGGTGGTTTTCTCTATGATACAATGTAGAGCGTCCTCATTCACTCTCTCTCTCTCTCTCTCTTTCTCACTCTCTCTAAGATGTACTGTCATCAACCAAATCCCAGCAGGTGAGACCAACACCTTCCAGTGTGAGATGCAGGGTCGCTACGTTGTTGTGGTCGTCCCTAACAGGAATGAACATCTCACTCTGTGTGAGGTGGAAGTATACGGCACTCCTGCAGGTAATCATCTGTAACTGTCTTCACTGTTCACATTCATCATCAAGTGAAGTTTACATTACTTTTATATAGTAGAACATCAATGTTCTGGAAGTAGAATTAATGTCACGACTTCTGCCGAAGTCGGTGCCTCTCCTTGTTCGGGCGGTGTTCGGCGGCCAACGTTACTGGTCTTCTAGCCATCACCGATCCATTTTTCATGTTCCATTTCTTTTGTCTTTGGTTTTCACACACTTGGTTTCTATTCCCCAATTACATGTTCATTATTTAACCCTCTGTTCCCCATGTTTGTTTGTGAGTGATTTTTTAAATTTTGTATTGCGTTCCGTATTTTGTAGCCTTGGTTTGTTTTGACATGTATTGTCATTATTTATGAGTAAAAATATTTACTATACTCCTATCTGCTGTCCAGCACCTGACTCATTCTATACCAGCTACACACAGACGCATTACAATTAATGTGCTTGCTGACAGGAACATTTCTCTAGATTTCTGTCATATTCTTGTTAGTGTGGCATGCTTCTGCAGTATCACTTTAAATGTTGTCTTTATGTCTTATATAGATATTGTAAAAAAAAGGGTGCATTTTTTACCTCTATCAGACCTATCCACCCCTCTTCCCGCCACTCCTCCTTCCACCGTCCCGCATCTTATCTCCCCTCTTCCCCAATATCCTCTCTTCTCCCGTCCACTCCTCCTCCCACCACTACTGTCCTCCCATCTTCAAACATGTACAATGTATACACTGTAAGATTATTAACAATAACTTGTCATTTCAGTATTTAAAACATCCTTCTCTGTCCCTGAAGTAAATGTAGCCTTGAAAAAAGTGGCCACACAGTCATCATATTTTGACCATCGCACTGCTCAATTGGCCATTGATGGGAACAAAGCCACAAACGATGTACCCTGCACCCACACTAAACATGACACCAACCCCTGGTGGAGAGTGGACCTGCTGGATGTGTACAGAGTGACAGGTGTCAGCATCACCAACAGAGGAGACTGCTGTTCTGAGAGGCTGAATGGTGCTGAGATCCGCATCGGTAACTCTCTGGAGAACAATGGCATCAACAACCCCAGGTGACACATAGACATCAGTACATTTTTATGTCCTGTCTTGAAGGTGTTTGGATACGTTAATCTTCATCCATACTTCTGTGGCTATTCTGTGGCTATATATTTAACAAACTGGTGGTTTTCTCTATGATACAATGTAGAGCGTCCTCATTCACTCTCTCTCTCTCTCTCTCTCTCTTTTTCACTCTCTCTAAGATGTACTGTCATCAACCAAATCCCAGCAGGTGAGACCAACACCTTCCAGTGTGAGATGCAGGGTCGCTACGTTGTTGTGGTCGTCCCTAACAGGAATGAACATCTCACTCTGTGTGAGGTGGAAGTATACGGCACTCCTGCAGGTAATCATCTGTAACTGTCTTCACTGTTCACATTCATCATCAAGTGAAGTTTACATTACTTTTATATAGTAGAACAAAAATGTTCTGGAAGTAGAATTAATGTCACGACTTCTGCCGAAGTCGGTGCCTCTCCTTGTTCGGGCGGTGTTCGGCGGCCAACGTTACTGGTCTTCTAGCCATCACCGATCCATTTTTCATGTTCCATTTGTTTTGTCTTTGGTTTTCACACACCTGGTTTCTATTCCCCAATTACATGTTCATTATTTAACCCTCTGTTCCCCATGTTTGTTTGTGAGTGATTTTTTAATTTTTTTATTGCGTTCCGTATTTTGTAGCCTTGGTTTGTTTTGACATGTATTGTCATTATTTATGAGTAAAAATATTTACTATACTCCTATCTGCTGTCCAGCACCTGACTCATTCTATACCAGCTACACACAGACGCATTACAATTAATGTGCTTGCTGACAGGAACATTTCTCTAGATTTCTGTCATATTCTTGTTAGTGTGGCATGCTTCTGCAGTATCACTTTAAATGTTGTCTTTATGTCTTATATAGATATTGTAAAAAAAAGGGTGCATTTTTTACCTCTATCAGACCTATCCACCCCTCTTCCCGCCACTCCTCCTTCCACCGTCCCGCATCTTATCTCCCCTCTTCCCCAATATCCTCTCTTCTCCCGTCCACTCCTCCTCCCACCACTACTGTCCTCCCATCTTCAAACATGTACAATGTATACACTGTAAGATTATTAACAATAACTTGTCATTTCAGTATTTAAAACATCCTTCTCTGTCCCTGAAGTAAATGTAGCCTTGAAAAAAGTGGCCACACAGTCATCATATCTTGACCATCGCACTGCTCAATTGGCCATTGATGGGAACAAAGCCACAAACGATGTACCCTGTACCCACACTAAATATGACACCAACCCCTGGTGGAGAGTGGACCTGCTGGATGTGTACAGAGTGACAGCTGTCAGCATCACCAACAGAGGAGACTGCTGTTCTGAGAGGCTGAATGGTGCTGAGATCCGCATCGGTAACTCTCTGGAGAACAATGGCATCAACAACCCCAGGTGACACATAGACATCAGTACATTTTTATGTCCTGTCTTGAAGGTGTTTGGATACGTTAATCTTCATCCATACTTCTGTAGCTATTCTGTGGCTATATATTTAACAAACTGGTGGTTTTCTCTATGATACAATGTAGAGCGTCCTCATTCACTCTCTCTCTCTCTCTCTCTCTTTCTCACTCTCTCTAAGATGTACTGTCATCAACCAAATCCCAGCAGGTGAGACCAACACCTTCCAGTGTGAGATGCAGGGTCGCTACGTTGTTGTGGTCGTCCCTAACAGGAATGAACATCTCACTCTGTGTGAGGTGGAAGTATACGGCACTCCTGCAGGTAATCATCTGTAACTGTCTTCACTGTTCACATTCATCATCAAGTGAAGTTTACATTACTTTTATATAGTAGAACATCAATGTTCTGGAAGTAGAATTAATGTCACGACTTCTGCCGAAGTCGGTGCCTCTCCTTGTTCGGGCGGTGTTCGGCGGCCAACGTTACTGGTCTTCTAGCCATCACCGATCCATTTTTCATGTTCCATTTCTTTTGTCTTTGGTTTTCACACACCTGGTTTCTATTCCCCAATTACATGTTCATTATTTAACCCTCTGTTCCCCATGTTTGTTTGTGAGTGATTTTTTAATTTTTTTATTGCGTTCCGTATTTTGTAGCCTTGGTTTGTTTTGACATGTATTGTCATTATTTATGAGTAAAAATATTTACTATACTCCTATCTGCTGTCCAGCACCTGACTCATTCTATACCAGCTACACACAGACGCATTACAATTAATGTGCTTGCTGACAGGAACATTTCTCTAGATTTCTGTCATATTCTTGTTAGTGTGGCATGCTTCTGCAGTATCACTTTAAATGTTGTCTTTATGTCTTATATAGATATTGTAAAAAAAAGGGTGCATTTTTTACCTCTATCAGACCTATCCACCCCTCTTCCCGCCACTCCTCCTTCCACCGTCCCGCATCTTATCTCCCCTCTTCCCCAATATCCTCTCTTCTCCCGTCCACTCCTCCTCCCACCACTACTGTCCTCCCATCTTCAAACATGTACAATGTATACACTGTAAGATTATTAACAATAACTTGTCATTTCAGTATTTAAAACATCCTTCTCTGTCCCTGAAGTAAATGTAGCCTTGAAAAAAGTGGCCACACAGTCATCATATTTTGACCATCGCACTGCTCAATTGGCCATTGATGGGAACAAAGCCACAAACGATGTACCCTGCACCCACACTAAATATGACACCAACCCCTGGTGGAGAGTGGACCTGCTGGATGTGCACAGAGTGACAGCTGTCAGCATCACCAACAGAGGAGACTGCTGTTCTGAGAGGCTGAATGGTGCTGAGATCCGCATCGGTAACTCTCTGGAGAACAATGGCATCAACAACCCCAGGTGACACATAGACATCAGTACATTTTTATGCCCTGTCTTGAAGGTGTTTGGATACGTTAATCTTCATCCATACTTCTGTAGCTATTCTGTGGCTATATATTTAACAAACTGGTGGTTTTCTCTATGATACAATGTAGAGCGTCCTCATTCACTCTCTCTCTCTCTCTCTCTTTCTCACTCTCTCTAAGATGTACTGTCATCAACCAAATCCCAGCAGGTGAGACCAACACCTTCCAGTGTGAGATGCAGGGTCGCTACGTTGTTGTGGTCGTCCCTAACAGGAATGAACATCTCACTCTGTGTGAGGTGGAAGTATACGGCACTCCTGCAGGTAATCATCTGTAACTGTCTTCACTGTTCACATATATCATCAAGTAAAGTTTACATTACTTTTATATATTAGAATATGTTCTGAAAGTATAAATCTTGTATTTTTTACTGTCAACAGGGCCCTAGTTTTCAAAAGAGTCCTGTAAAACACTGGCTATGCTTACAAAAATAAAACAGGTACTGTGCAAATAATATATGTGTGTGTTTGTATGTGTGGGTTGGAGGAAGACTTCAGCATTAGCAGTTAGCATTAGCATATAGTTGTTTTGTGAAAATATTTGATTGAGTTTTCTGTCGACATGTCCTCCTCTGTTACAGGAATCTTCAGGGTCCCTAATACGTCACATTCAATGTGTTCAGCTACCACCATTACATGACTGGAGCCATCTTGATGTGAAATAAGTAGGACAGGTGTTGATGCCAAAGTTAGAATAAACTCACTGCCATACTATACTCAATATATACGTTATTTCCTCATAAATGATTTCTCTTTCAATTTGTATTTCTTCTTCTTGTATAAGGGTGTCCTTTATTCATAATGTCCCCGGTGGTCTGATACTTCCCCCAAGAGGTTACCTGGAGATGTTATGAATGCAGCATTTGTTTGTTTGATCTTTAACCTTTTGAGAAACCTAGGGTCAAAGTGTAATGACCTTCCTGTTTTGTTTTAGTAATTCACTTATTCACATGGAGAGAAATAAAGCATTTTAACTTGCTTAACTGGTGTCCTTGTGAATTTAATGATTAAGTATGTCACGTTACATAAACTGTTAAAACAGTGGTAAAAAGATATTAACATCCTCATCCACTGAAAAAAATGCTTGTAAGATGAATGCTACATTACATAACTTCTTATGGCTAGGGGCAGTATTGATTAGCTTGGATGAATAAGGTGCCCAGAGTAAACGGCCTGCTACTCAGTCCCAGTTGCCTTCTCCACTGACCACACTGTCTCCCTCTAACGCTAGCTGCAACGCAGTCATTCACAAGGGGTATCTGTCGAAAGCACCCCTTGGGAAAAAGACGTTTAGAAACCACTTGGTGCAGAATCCGATCCAAGGAGATATTATGATATCTCGACCCATTCCATCAGCCAATCTGATTGACCATTCTTTCCATGATTTCGAGCCAGCTGTCTCTGTGAATGAGCAACTTCCCTCCTCCTTGCAGTCGTGCAATACGGTAGTTGAGATGAACTTCGGACACTTCCGCAAGCACTGCAGCTGTCTCAGCAAGACAAACATTGATTCGCAGAGTATACTCTGCTTCCGATGATACACCTTCCGCTTTGTGGGGGACTGTCACCCCTTACAATGACACTTATGGCGTCAGTCCAGCAACTGACCCGATGACTCCCACTGGTGAAACCCTTTGCGATATCACAGACCGATATCCTCGTCTCAGTTCGCAGGTACTGGAGAGGTTGCCACACGTGGACGCGGTGGTGACTGACAGACCTCGACAGCCACTGAGCGTTTTGAAGCACAAACACCAGGAGATTTGGTTGAAAGGTTACAGCCATTCTCATAATAACGCGGCCACTGACAACTCGTACATAGGTTCCGACCTTTTCGTTTGAGCCTTGGATACCAACACCACCCACTGGTGGGGGGGTCCCAAGATACAAAGGGGGGGAATAGTAGCCCAGACCCATGATGAGCCTCATCGTGGGGGGGGGGGGGGGGGGGGGGTGGAGACTACGGACAACACCATACGAGTCTGCCAGAGCATAAATCAAATCTAGTTGTAAACTCCCCTATGAGAACAGTGAGGAGCAGACAGGCCCATAGACGAGGATTATCTTATAACACACTTAAGGTAGTACTGAGGTGTACCACACTGGTAGTAAAGGAAGTCCACCTCCAAAACAAATGGCAACAATAATCATTCTTTGCCATGTGTAGTAGCAACTACAAGACAACTAGTAAAATGCTCTAATCATGTATTCCTGTAGGATAACATTTCAGAGTAAATTGGTAGGACAACTGGTCCCCTTGAGTACCAGTACCAATACCACAGTCAGTCCAGCAAGACTCAGTAAGATGATTAGTAACCTCACAAGTTAAATTGCTATTGAAAATAGCGACATAGGAGTCACTCAGAGTGCAACACGGGGAAGGGAATCTCCATTGCACTCTTCCAATGATTAACACACACCACTAATAAATAGAACCCTCCGTGAAGGAGAAAAGTTATTATAAGTCATGAACCATGATCACACCGCGTACGACTGGTTCCGTGCTTAGAGAGTACTTCCGTCGTGAGGTTAGCTCCTCCATGGATAACATAGTGTCATGACTGTCCTGCTCGGCTCAGGTTACCAATGACCACAATCCTGCAGAGAGATTTCATCCCCACCAGAGGAGAAGGGATCTCAAGGGATAAGAAGATGTGGGGGTTTTATGACCCCTCATGCCCATGGTAAATCTTAGGCCACAGACAAATTCCTTTGTCCTGTCACTATGGAGAACCAGCCTCAGAACATTAAACATGAAATAAAGGGACTTTGGAACAATGGTTTCCATCAGCCACAATGGTGGTCATGACGATAGATGGAATATGAAAATGTATGTCATTTTTGTTTTGTTATTAAAGGTTAATTTCTTTCAGCTAGGGGGCACTATTTTTATGTTTGGAAAAATAACGTTCCCAAGGTAAACAAACTATTTCTCAGGCCCAGATCGTAGAATATGCAGATAATTTACAGATTAGGATAGAAAACACTCCAAAGTTTCCAAAACTGTCAAAACATTGTCTGTGAGTATAACATAACTGATTTTTTCAGGCGAAAACCTGAGGAAATCCAACCCGGAAGTGCCTTTTATTTGGAAAAATCCCTGTTTCATTGCCTGCCCCTCCTCCATTTAAAGGGGTATCAACCAGATTCCTTTTCCAATGGCTTCCTCAGGCTGTGATCAGGCTTTAGACATAGTTTCAGGCTTTCATTTTGAAAAATTAGCGAGATTTATCAAAACGCGTCAGGTGTCCTTTGATTAGTTCCTGCGCGCGAGAGATGTAGCTCGACATTTTCTTTCTCTGTAGTATCAAATAGTTTACTGTCCGGTTGAAATATTATCGATTATGTATGTTAAAAACAACCTGAGGATTGATTATAAAAAACGTTTGACATGTTTCTACGAACATTACGGATACTTTTTGAAATTTCCGTCGGCCTTTCAGGATCGGAACGAGCCTGTGGTTTTCTGAACTAAACGCGCAAACCAAATGGCGGTTTTTGGTTATAAAACTAATCTTTATCAAACAAAAATAACATTTATTGTGTAACTGGGATTCTCGTGAGTACAAACATCCGAAGATTATCAAAGGTAAGCGATTCATTTTATTGCTTTTCTGACTTTCGTGACCAAGCTAATTTGCGGCTAGCTGTTCTTACTGTTTTGTCTAGTGATTGATAAACTCACAAACGCTTGGATTGCTTTCGCTGTAAAGCATATTTTCAAAATCTGACACGATAGGTGGATTAACAACAAGCTAAGCTGTGTTTTGATATATTTCACTTGTGATTTCATGATTATAAATATTTGTAGTTTTTTTTTTTTATTTGGCGCTCTGCAATTCAGCGGTTGTTTACGAAAATGATCCTGCTAAAGGGATCTGTGCGTCAAGAAGTTAATAGATGAGGTTATTACGAAAACATTGTAACGGTAAGAGTTTTCCTAGTATATGTTTGATGTTTATACATTGTACGTTGTGTGGAAAATGTCCAAATCAAAGAGAATGTTTTGGTAAAGATGAAATGTGAAGTTAGTTGTCTAAAATTGGATTTGAGTAAAATCTAGACCTTGCCTCTTAACTTGGTTCGCCCAGAGAATTGCCCTAAAGGCGGTCACACCCACTTCTGACCCGAGGGTATAAAACCTGTGAGTAAAGAATTAACATTCCAGACTAAGTGACCCAAGCTGCAGCCGAGGTCTAAAAAAGTAAACAAACCTAACTCCGTCGACCTGGATATTCTGCGCCGGCTCTGCGTACTATGTCTCCGGTGAGTCTGCACAGCCCAGTGCGTCCTGTGTCCTGCATTTGCAGGGCGAAAATAAACATCCAGCCAGGACGGGTTGTGTTAGCTCTACACTCCAGACCTCTAGTGCGCCTCCAGAGTCCAGTACGTCCCGTTCCTGCTCCCCGCACTCGCACTGAGGTGCGTGTCCCCAGCCCGGTACCACCAGTTCCGGCACCACGCACCAGGCTTACAGTACGCCTCGGCAGTACAGAGCATCCGGCGACAGTACCCAGTCCAGAGTGTCCGGCAACAGTACCCAGTCCAGAGCGTCCGGCGACATTCCTCGTTTTAATAAAATAAGAATGTATTCCAATCACGCTGCGCCTTGGTCTCCTCGTTACGACGAACGTGACAGGTACTTTACCAACCAGGAAAGGTAGAAGAGAAAAAATAGAATCAAACGCCCACTGTGGTAAACGGAAACTTCTGGCGGTTTTTGAAGCCAATCCCTCGTGAAGAAAACCAACATGATTTCACATGTGGAAAATCAGATGATTTCATGTGAAAATTCCACATGTGAAAATATGTGTTTTTGGATCACTTCATGTGATGATATTTCATATGAAGTTTCACTTGTAGATTTTCAGAAATCACATTATCACATGTGGATAAACATTTTCTTATGAAATTTCACAGTTATTAGGATACACACACAGTGCTTTCAACGTACAGTGTTTTCAACGTACATATATGACACATGACTATATTGTGTATGTGTATTTATCTCTTAAGGCTAGGGGGCAGTATTCAGAAGTTTGGATGAAAAGTGTGCCCAAAGTAAACTGCCTCTCACTCAGGCCCAGAAGCTACAAAACACTCTAAAGTTTCCAAAACTGTTAAAATAATATCTGTGAGTATAACATAACTGATATGGCAGGCAAAACCCCCAAGGAAAATCTGACCAGAAAAAAAAATCTGCATTTTTCAACGATGGAAAATGGCGGATTACTGAATCAAGCGGGCCAGCTAAACATACTTTTTTTATATATATATAGAAGGAATTTATCGAACAAAAGGACCATTTGTGATGTAACTGGGACGTATAGGAGTGCCAACAGAAGAAGATCTTCAAAGGTAAGGCATTTATTATATCGCTATTACTGACTTTTGTCATGGCTTTGTTTGGTTTGAAAATGAAATGTACTGCCTTTGAGTGAGGCGCTGCCCTCAAATAATCTCATGGTGTGCTTTCGCCGTAAAGCCTTTTTGAAATCTGACACAGCGGCTGGATTAACAAGAAGTTAAGCTTTTAAATGATGTAGGACACTTGTATTTATAAGAATTTTAAATATATTTCTGTATTTGGCGCGCTGCAATTTCACTGAATGTTGTCAAATCAATCCCGCTAACGGGATCCCTAAGAGGTTTTAAACAGTAATTATTATTCAACATGTACTCACCTGGGATTTAAACTCACAACCTCCTGGTTCATGTCATTCTGATCTTCCTGCTACGCCACCATGTCTGTGTGAACAACTGATTTCACCTGTATTCCTACACATTGTACTTAAAAGTAAATCTCAGCTTAGTTGGAAATACACTTAAGAATTCTTTTTATATTTATCATACAGTAGGGAATCAATATCATTCTTAAAACAGAATAATGTACCCCACCAACATCAGACAACTATAAAGAAAACCCTCAAATTGCTGAAATAAATAAATAAAATTAATTATGAGAAAAGATGGCACTCTTTTGCTAAGTGCAGAGATGTATTATAGGTACTGAATGTGTAGAGGACTTCTGAGAATACTACAGACTTTGTGGCGCAGCAGAAAGATCAGCGCACCTGAAATCTAGAGGTTGAGTTCAAATCCCAGGTGAGGTCATATTTTAATTGAACAGCATACCACTTACTTTAAAACCCCATACCATTACATGTTTTACTTAAAATGGTTTGGGATGGTTTAGGATCACCTGGGACGAACACCTGATGTCCCAATATACAACTGGTAGAACAAATGTCTCGAGAACATTTTACAGACATCCTAACATCATCCTCACGCTTACGGGAGAACCACATGAATTTCACATGATCATACGTGTTTCACATGTTGCTTTACATGTTATCACAAACCTCACATAAGAGCACATGTGAAAACATGATTTCATGTTTTGCATCCCCATGTTATTACATTTTTTCACATGAGATCATGTTTTCACATGTTGCTTTTACATGTTGTTACATGCTATCACATTACCTTCACATAAGATCACGTGAAATTCATGTTTTTATCTGTAAGACATGTGGCATGTTGAATTTATTTTCTTACAAAGATTTTTGCTCTAGCATTTGAAGCATTTTGTCTATAAGCTATTATGACCCCACTCCTGAAAAGCTAAGGCTCTCTGGAGCATGGATGTTCC
>NC_052342.1:21212656-21225156 GCF_016432855.1 Salvelinus namaycush | reverse complement strand
AGCTCAGAGACATGAAATTAACTAAGACAATACAACTCCAGCGAAATCACAGGGGAGCAGAGGAGGCTGGTGAAGGGAGGACGGCTCATAATAATGGCTGGAATGGACTTAATGGAATGGTATCAAATCAAATCACATTTTATTTGTCACATTCGCCGAATACAACAGTTGTAGACCTTACCGTGAAATGCTTACTTACAAGCCCTTAACAAACAATGCTGTTCAAGAAATAGAGTTAAGAAAATATTTACTAAATAAACTAAAGTAAAAAATTAAATAAAAAGTAACATGAAATAACAATACCGAGGCTATATACAGGGGGTACCGGTATCAAGTCAATGTGTGGGGGTACAGGTTAGTCGAGGTAATTTGTACATGTTGGTAGGGGTAAAGTGACTATACATAGATAATAAACAGAGAGTAGCAGCAGTGTAAAAACTGGGATGTCAATGTAAATACTCAGAGTGACATGGAAACCAGGTGTTTGATGTGTTTGAGACCATTCCATTAATTCCGTTCCAGCCATTACTGTGAGCCCGTCCTCCCCAGTTAAAGTGCCACCAGCCACCACTGCTGCAGAGAGTCGGCAGAGACGAATGCTAGGGTTGAACATTTCCTGAAACATCCCAAAATTGCCTGGTTTGACATGAAAAATGTACTCACCTTCAGCGTCGAGCATCTTGGGGATGTCCAGGTACTTCTCAGCCACCTCGAAGGCAGTGTTGAGGTTACCAATGGGGTCATCCTGTTAGGGACAGACACACAGACAGAGAGAGAAAGATATAGGTCAGGGGTTGTTGGTTTAATTCCCACTGGGACCACCCATACAAAACATATGCACATGCGTGAAGGCGCCCGCTAAATGGCATATATTATATATATATGACTTATAGATAATAAGAGTTCTACAGAAAACAAGATAAAGGGTAATAGAGCTATAGAGACATTATAGAAAATAGTAAGAGGCTATGACTGGTGTTGACCCTAGTGGACTCTAAGAGGGGATGGGACTGGTGTTGACCCTAGTGGACTCTAAGAGGGGATGGGACTGGTGTTGACCCTAGTGGACTCTAAGAGGGGAAGGGACTGGTGTTGACCCTAGTGGACTCTAAGAGGGGGAGGGGCACCTTTTTCAGTTTGGAGTAGTCAATGAGGTCAGGTCTGTGTCTGTGGATCAGGGCACACAGTGCCAGGCCATCCTTCCAACTGAATCAGTCACCCAATGGAGGACAGGAGAGGAGGCGAGGAGGACCCAAAGGAAGGGAGGGAAGAAGGAGGGATGAGGAGAAAATATAGATGGAGAGAGAGACGAGAGGAGAACAAAGAGGAAGAGGAGAAGACAGAATACAAGAGAGGAGAGGAAAAGCATTAGGAGGAAAATGTTGGAGGTAAAGTTTAAAGCAAGTGAAAGATCAAAGTAAGACAAAGATGACCACAGGGTGGCGCCCAGTGCTCACCTGATGTGGAAGTTCTGAACGTTAACGTTCCTGTAGGGGGCAGTCTTCCTCTGGCACCACAGAAGAAGACCCTCCTTAGCAGAGGTCTCTGCATGGGGGGAGAAAGAGGAGAGACAGGGGGGGGGGCAGGGGAGGCAGGGGGAGAGGGGGGGGGGGGGGGGGGGGGCAGGGGAGACAGGGGGAGAGGGGGGAGGCAGGGGGAGAGTGTTATCCTAAAGGAGGAGGCTAAATATGCTCCAGTAACCCTGTGCTGTGAAGGTGTCGAGCTTAGTGACCTGTGTGTGTGTGTGTGTGTGTGTGTGTGTGTGTGTGTGTGTGTGTGTGTGTGTGTGTGTGTGTGTGTGTGTGTGTGTGTGTGTGTGTGTGTGTGTGTGTGTGTGTGTGTGTGGAGCATATGCAAAGTGTGTATGTAACTGAGGCTTGAGTAATATTTGAGTAATATGAATGTGTTAACAGTCGGTATTAGACTGAGTGTTATTTTGAGTGTGCCACATGTAGAATGTGTCTACACCATGAGCCTATGACACCTTTATGAATGTGTGTGTAATTCATGAGTTGATATGTTAGTGGCAGGCATATGTATAATGTTGTACAGTGCATGCACTCTATAACAAAATGCTGTGTTAAAAACAACCCAGCTCTGGGTAAAGAGTGGGCAGTTCACACGTTGGGTTATTTTGGACCCAGCCAGTTGGGTTACTGAGCTATGATCCACCGGGTCAGATAAAAAAAACTGGAGGTGTGGCTTAGTAGGGGCGTGTCTCTCGGATAGTTATTTTTGACCACCCGTAAGAGTAAATGTCATTCCGGTTCATCTGTTCTGTTGTATTGCCAACATATGTTGAAAGCCATAATCTGAAAACCACGTCCCTACTAAACCACACCTCCAGTCTTCTGATTTGACCCGGTGGATCATAGCTCAACAACCCAGCATTAACAACCCAACTTGAAGAAAGCAGCAACTGGCTGGGTCAAAATAACCCAACGTGTGAACTGCCCACTCTTGTGGGTTCTGTCCAATATTTACCAAAATTGGGTTGCTTTTAACCCAGCATTTTTAAAGTGGGTATAGTCACAATGTTAATGTATAGCGTATGAATAAACAGTGCTACTGTGCGTCTGATAGCTGTGTAAGTCTATGTAGACTTAGTGTACGTACAGTTCAACTGTGTTTATGTTCAGTGTGTGCATTGGTTTGGAGTTAGTGTTTATGAGTTTATGACGGGTGGAACTGAGGGGAAATGCTTGGTAACAAAGTTGCACAATTTTTTTTAAAGATGAATTGACCATGTTTCCGATCCAAGAGTAACCTTTTTCCAAGTCCACGCCTGCATATACACGCACGCCGACCCATCCACACACACTGACCTTCCACGGAGATGTCCTGGATGGCGAAGCGCAGGATGATGGTCCAGATCATTCCCAGGGTCATCTTCGTGTTACCGTCGACGATCTCTGCAAGTCAATCACAGAGCCCCGTCAGAAACCATGGCAACATGGAACACAGGCCAAAACTCAGTCTATGCTGGTCTACTGATCAGTTGTCTCTCAGATATAATACCTCACTCTATGCTTTGGTAAATGGGACTACAAATAAAGGATAAATAAAAAATGAAGTGTCACCCTCAGCTCCGATGGACACCAGCTTGACTCCCTTGCTGCAGATGAAGTCCAGGGCTTTGTTCACGTTGGCGATCTTGTGGAAACGCATCTTGCCTTTGTCAGGTTTGGGCAGTCTCTCACCTGTATACAATTTAAAAAATCACTTTAAACTTCTCTCTGCAACACAGAATGATTGGTGAAGTATTACTCAATTAAGAGAGGTCTGTGCCATTCTCCATTCATTTCAGCTCAGATTGTAACGGGCCTCCTCCTTCTCTTCATCCGAAGAGGAGTAGCAAGGATTGGACCAAAGTGCAGCGGGGTGTGAATTCATAATGATTTATTTAACAAGACAAAGACGAAACGAAATACACTTTAACAAACTACAAAACAACAAACGACGTAGACGCACCTGAACATAGGAACTTACATGACACGAAGAACGCATGAAACAGGAACAGACTACATAAACCGAACGAACGAACAAACATACCGAAACAGTCCCGTGTGGCGTAACATACAGACACTGACACAGGAGACAACCACCCACAACAAACAATGTGAAACAACCTACCTTAATATGACTCTCAATCAGAGGAACCGCCAAACACCTGCCTCTAATTGAGAGCCATACCAGGCAACCCATTAACCCAACATAGAAAACACATAACATAGACTACCCACCCAAACTCACGCCCTGACCAATTAAACACATACCAAACAACAGAAAACAGGTCAGGAACGTGACACAGATGCTGCTGTATTTGACCTGATACCATCTTAAAGTGACTCAACGGTGGCTTAGCAGTGACTTACAGGGACTTTAAGTGGCTTAAGAGTGACTTAAGAGTGACTCCACTCCACTGTGACTTCAATAACTTGCCAGAGAATTACTAGTGACTTAAATGACTTAACAGTGACATAATGTGACTTTTTAGAGTGACTTAAAGTGACTTAAAGTGACTTAAGAGTCAGACCCACCTGAGATGACCTCCAGCAGCAGCATGAGCTTGAGGCCATTCCTGAAGTCGTCCTCTATGTTCTCGATCTGTGTCCCTGCCTTCCTCAAGTGGGAGTTACACCAAGCTGTGAAAGTCTGGGAGGGAGGGAGGGAGGGAGGGAGGGAGGGAGGGAGGGGAGGGAGGGAGGGAGGGAGGGAGGGAGGGAAGGAGGAGGAGGTAGAGAGAGAGGGGAGAGGGGAAGAAAGAGTTAAAAAGAGAAAGAGAGGGAGACAAAAAAGGGATTAATTAATATTCTCTCTCAAACAGACAGAGACTGAGCCTCACTGACAATGCACGATCGCACCAACAGACCCCAACTTGAACCTCGTCCCACACTGATAAACAACCCCTTAATAAACATCAACAAACATAAACAAACAAACAAATGCTCTAATCTAAAGTGAAGCCTTAAGCACTCCCTTCAAAAGTGTTTTCTTTCCCCGGCCGCTCTGACAGGTCAGAAGGATTGGCAACACCCGAAGTGACCCATCACATCTATAACCTTGTTACAGCATTACTGTGCTGCTCTGTGTCTGTGCCTGTATCTGTGGTAATAAATAAATGGGGAGGGGTGGCTATTTATGTAAGATTTTCTCTTATGGCATCATGCTCTCTTAGCATCTCTGTCCCCAAAATGTGTGAGCTGTTGGTTATAAAAGTGTCCATAAGCCAAAATATGCATATATTTATTGCTGTGGTCTACCGCCCCCCAAGTCACTTCGGTGGAAGCTGTTGGTATTATTTCTGATCATTTAAAACCCTTTCTGCTATCTGAACTGGCTGTGTTAGGAGATCTAAATCTTGATTGGCTTATGCCTCAGATCAGTTTAACTATATCTGTCTTGAGTTCAACTAGGCTCAGCTGATAACGAAACCCACTCGGATGAATGTAAAAAACGTAGCAAACTCCTCATAGATTGACAGTATCTTAACTAACCGTCCCCATAAGTATTTGGTTAGTGGTGTTTTTGCAAATGATATCAGGGACCACTGTCCTATTGCTTGAATTAGAGATACCAAATAGAAAAACTCTGACCCCTCGTATAATTGTGAAGAGAAATGTAAAAATGCTTTCCTTCATGATTTATATTGTTCAGAGCTTTTTAATAATAGCTGCACACCAGACCCTGTTTTGGCACTTCAATTTTTATCAGCCATTTTTACGTCTCTGGCTGATAAACATGCCCCTTTCAAGGAACTCAGTCAAAAACTGAACTAATCCATGGTATTCTCCTGCACTCTCAGACCTCTACTTGATAAGAAATCAAGCCTGGGCCAAGGCTAGAAAAACTGTCTCGTTAGCTGATTGGCAGCTATTTAAGCAATTGAGAAACAGGCGCAACGCATCAGTTAAACAGGCCAAATCAAACTACTTCCTTAGCCCTATGGCAGACTCTGTTAGTGATCCCTCTACATTCTGGAAACCCATTAATTCACCAAGGCGGGGTAATTCCTCTACTTCCTTAGCCCTATGGAGACTTGTTGTGATCCCTCTACATTCTGGAAACCCATTAATTCACCAAGCGGGGTAATTCCTCTACTTCCTTAGCCCTATGGCAGACTCTGTTAGTGATCCCTCTACATTCTGGAAACCCATTAATTCACCAAGGCGGGGTAATTCCTCTACTTCCTTAGCCCTATGGCAGACTCTGTTAGTGATCCCTCTACATTCTGGAAACCCATTAATTCACCAAGGCGGGGTAATTCCTCTACTTCCTTAGCCCTATGGCAGACTCTGTTAGTGATCCCTCTACATTCTGGAAACCCGTTAATTCACCAAGGCGGGGTAATTCCTCTACTTCCTTAGCCCTATGGCAGACTCTGTTAGTGATCCCTCTACATTCTGGAAACCCATTAATTCACCAAGGCGGGGTAATTCCTCTACTTCCTTAGCCTATGGCAGACTCTGTTAGTGATCCCTCTACATTCTGGAAACCCATTAATTCACCAAGGGGGGTAATTCCTCTACTTCCTTAGCCCTATGGCAGACTCTGTAGTGATCCCTCACATTTGGAAACCCGTTAATTCACCAAGGCGGGGTAATTCCTCTACTTCCTTAGCCCTATGGCAGACTCTGTTAGTGATCCCTCTACATTCTGGAAACCCGTTAATTCACCAAGGCGGGGTAATTCCTCTACTTCCCTGCCTAAGCAAGTCGTTTTAGACTCATGCATCATTACTGAAAAAGTTACGATTTGTAATGCTTTTACTCAGCATTTTATCTCAGCAGGTTTCCTATTTGAAAGAAATGGTGCTCATACTGGTCTTGGCCATTCAGTTGACTGTTCATCCCACATACAGCCTCCCGTTGCCTCGATGAATGATCAGTCAACCTCACGTGACTTGGGAAATGTTATTCAGGGTTTTTAACTCACAGAAACTAAAGTTCTTGCCGCATTATTAGCTATTGACACCAATAAGTCATTAGGGGCTGACAATTTGGACCCGTCTTTGCTTAATTATGCAGAGCCCCTCACTGCTGCCTCACTAACACACACTTCTATTTTAACTTCAGTATCAGGAAATATTCCAGAAGTATGGAAAGCAGCTTTTGTGCTTCCACTCCATAAGGGCGGGGATAGTAGTGATCTTGATAATTACCAAACAATTTTCAGACTCCCCTGTCTTGCGAAAATCCTAGAATCATTGGTCAACAAACAGCTACATTATTTTCTATCTGTAAATGGTATTCTTAATGTTAATCAATCCAGATTCAGACCTAAACATACCACTATGGCTGCCATGCTTGTTGTAAATGATATTGCAAATGCCTTAGATGATAGAAAGGATTGTGCTGCCATGTTTGTAGACTTGTCAAAAGCTTCTGATAATGTAGACCATGTTATTCTGCTGAATAAGCTGTCCTCCATAGGGTTGGGTACTGATACTTTCAGATGGTTTCATATTTATCTTAATGACACAACTCATGCCATTAAGGTAGATGGGTCAAATTCCTTGAGTTACGTAAAGGGGTGACCCAAGGTTCCATACTCGGCCCACTACTGTTTACAATCTATATAAATAACATTGGTAATGCTGTAAAAAAAAGTTATATTCATTTCTATGCAGATGATACCGTGTTGTATTCCATTACTCCATCCATTGGCCAAGCCTTTTCACATTTGATGTTCAACCACTGCAGAGGTTGCTGTTGGATCTAAAGCTAGCACTAAATGCAAACAAAACAAAATGCATGTTTTTTTCTAGGTCCCATAACTCAAATGTAAATTAATTTGTAAGGACTAGTTTGAACAGTACATAAATTTAGCGGGTTCCTTCCTACAAATATCTTGGTATCTGGCTTGATGAAAAACAGTCATTTAAAAAGCCTGTCACTGAGCTGGTGCTGAAGTTGAAGTTCAATGTTGGTTTATTTTACAGAAACACAACTTGTCTGACTTTTGATAACAGGAAGGATATTGCCCAGGCCACTTTTATGTATATTTTAGATTCTGGGGATATTATTTATATGCATGCAGCAGCATCTACATGTACACTTAAACCCTTAGATGCTGTTTTCCATTGAGCCCTTAGGTTTATTACTGGTGATGGTTATAAAACTCACTATTGTGTTTGGTAAAAAAAAAAGTGGGTTTGGCCTCATTGTATATAAGGAGAGAGCCGCATTTTCTTGTGTTTATCTACAAAGCACTCATGCAAGAAACGTCTTATGTTTCAATCATCATTAATTCAATATATATTTACAAATAACCAAACCTCGATCTCAGGCTCGGATAACACTGGAGTCCCCTTCCGTCTCCACATAGTTGGGTAAAGCTGATTTTTGTTTTTTTGTGGCCTTTATGTGGAACAACTTCCAGAGATCTCTGAAATGAGATTGTTCTGGTCCCCCTTGGTCAGTTCGTAGTAATGATCGGAGATCTCTATGTTGATAAATGTGTCTGTTTCTCTTAATATGTTTTGTAGGTTTGTATATTGTATGTGTTGGATGTATTTATGTAGGGCTCACCCTCGTCTCAGTATGACTTTCCTGTCAAAATAATACATCTTATAATAATAATATACACAGTGACACTGATGCCACTAATATACTGGGCTAGAACACCCATCCTGACCTCAGATAGTCATTCTGCCTTGACAGCTTTGATAGATTACATCATTGATGGATTGATCTGAACGTCAGTCCGAGGTGAGGGGGCGGAAAGAAAGAAAACCAGCAGCATCGGAACGACCAACTACAGAGGAGTGTGTGGGAGAGGGAGAGAGAGAGAAGAAAAAAAAGATTCCATTAATCAGTAATGAAGCATGATGTGTGGTTTGAGGCAGAACACAAAGGTAGAGTTCTCCATTAATGCAGTGTGTGTGTGTGTGTGTGTGTGTGTGTGGTGTGTGTGTTTGATGTGTGTGTGTGTGTGTGTGTGTGTGGTGTGTGTGTGTGGGCAGAGCTGAGAGCCATTTAGCATGACAGAAAGGGAGAGGAGAGGAAAAAAGAGACATTCAGAAAGACACAGAGAGAGAGAGAGAGAGAGAAGAGAGAGAGAAGAGAGAGAGAAGAGAGAGAGAAGAGAGAGAAAGAGAGAGAGAGAGAGAGAGACGAGAGAGAGAGAGAGAGAGAGAGAGAGAGAGAGAGAGAGAGAGAGAGAGAGACAGGGAGAGCGAGAGAGAGACAATGCTTGCCAGGGGGCGAAGGCAGAACAGACAAGCAGCCAGAGGGAGGCCCTGGACAGCATCCCAAATGTTATCCTATTCCCTACATAGTGCACTACTTTTGACAAGAGCCCTACGGTCCTGTCCCAGCAGGTGTCGTCCCCCCCTAGTCTCTACAGACCAAAACTGACACTACCCTCCTCACATCTACACATTACCAAATTTAGACAGGCTCCACATACAGACCACACAGCCTGCTAGTCTAGCTAGACCACTAGACCAGAGTCTGCTGGAGAACAGGGAAGGAGAGGGAGGGAGGAGTAAAGGGAAGAAAGGGGAGGGGAGGTAAAAGAGAAGAGGAGGGGTTGAAGGAGGGGGGAAAGTGGGGAAGAGAGGAGAGGGAGGCTAAATCGGGTAGCTATGAGACACCAGTAGGGACAGCTGAGAAGGCAGGATACCTAAGGTTATCAGAGTCAAAGAGGGAGAGAAGGAGAGAGAGAGTAAATTACGAGATAATGAGTGATGTCAAAACAAACTTGCTTTTTGGTGACCTCAGTTCAACATTTTTCATACGCTCTCATCCAGAGTGATATACCTTTCTTCATACTGGTCCCCCGTGGGTATCAAACCCACAACCCTGGCGATGCAAGCATGATCTACCCAGTGAGCCACACAGGACATTCAGATGCATGTTTTTTAAGGATTCACAGAAATGGTGTGAGAACAAAATAACACATTGCCTTTAAACAGGAGACATTGGGATATCCTGCCTCTCAAATATAGGAAATCGTTAGAAAGATGCCCGACTTAAAATCAAGTGAAGGCCTATTAAGAACAATTGAGTACAAAACGCTATTAATTGGACTGAAGAGGTTATACAGCAGAGACCATGGTTACACCAATATCCATTCTAACCCATTATCTCAACTCTTAACATTGACAGGAGATGCCTGTAGTCAACTAGAGTGCTATGACTATGAAGTCACCCATCTTATCCTCTATTTCCCCCTTCTCCCCCTTCTGTTCTGTTGTGTGTTTCCCCTTTTACTCAGTATCCCCCGTATTCCTCTCCCCCTTCTCCTCTCTGTCCACTGACTTTTTTTTTCCCGCATCCTCTTTCCCACTGACTCCCCTCTCCTCTGCTCCCACTGTTCCCCCTCTCCTCTGTCCACTGATCCCCTCCCTGTACCTCCCCCTCTCCTCTGTCCCACTGACTCCCGCTCTCCTCTGTCCCACTGACTCCCGCTCTCCTCTGTCCCACTGACTCCCCCTCTCCTCTGTCCCACTGACTCCCCCTCTCCTCTGTCCCACTGTCTCCCCCTCTCCTCTGTCCCACTGTCTCCCCCTCTCCTCTGTCCCACCTCCTCTCTCCCTCTCTTCTGACTCCTCTCTTCTCCCTGTCCCCTCACCCCCTTTCCCCTCATCTCCACCTGTTGAACTGACCCTGAACACACACACACACAGACACACACAGAGACACACACGCGGGAGCGCGCGCACACGCACACACACACGCGCACACAGTCATCCTGCTAAATGCCTGTCATTACTAAAGGAGGGGGGTCAGTGGAGTGGGGGTACCTTATGACCATCAGCACAGCTGGGAGGACATACACACACACCTCTCCTCCCATCCCAGACATAGCCCCTGACACCACCTGTCCATCAAGAATGTGATGCAACCACTCTAAGAGCCAATTTATGTTTGATCCCAAAATGTGGTCGGAGGCTACGCTCCGTACCGGATCACTGTGGGCCTCCCAAATGTTGTGGTAAAAACAGTCTGTGGGAGCGAGTGCAGTAGGTCTAATACATAATCACAGCACATTGGCTATATGCCTGGCTTGCCAATACTGTTCTTCTCAGACCATATTATATTTCAAAACTTGAGCTTTGATAACAAAATAAAAATGTTTTTTTATTTTACTTGACTGATGGTACTTGCATCAGATGGTCATGGTGCTTTCAAGACAACTGGGAACTCGGGGGGGGTCAAATCATAACATATCAGTGATCTTCAGGTCGAAAAGTCAGAGCTCTAGAAAGATATCCGACTTGGAATTCAGAGTTAGTCCAAACCAATCTAACCCTGATTATAGCTGTCAGTCCAAACCAATCTAACCCTGATTATAGCTGTGAGTCCAAACCAATCTAACCCTGATTATAGCTGTCAGTCCAAACCAAACGAACCCTGATTATAGCTGTCAGTCCAAACCAATCTAACCCTGATTATAGCTGTAAATCTAAACCAAACAAACCCTGATTATAGCTGTAAGTCCAAACCAAACAAACCCTGATCCACCTGGTTGCTAATGATAACATCCCATCCCGGATTCCATATCTGCTGATTATATCCTCTTACTAATAACAGGAACAGAAGTATTCCTGTATCAGCTCAACTCAACAGCAGGGTAAAAATAGTCTGGCAACAATGTCTGCAGGGCTAGCTGCTGTGTGTGTGTGTGTGTGTGTGTGTGTGTGTGTGTGTGTGTGTGTGTGTGTGTGTGTGTCTGTGTCTGTGTGTCTGTCTGTCTGTCTGTCTGTCTGTCTGTCTGTCTGATGTGCTACCCCACCTGTTCTATAGTAATGTGCTGTCCTGTCCCACCTGTTCTATAGTAATGTCCTGTCCTGTCCCACCTGTTCTATAGTAATGTCCTGTCCTGTCCCACCTGTTCTATAGTAATGTGCCTGTCCTGTCCCACCTGTTTTATAGTAATGTGCTTGTCCTGTCCACCTGTTCTATAGTAATGTCCTGTCCTGTCCACACTGTTCTATAGTAATGTACTGTCCTGTCCCACCCTGTTCTAGTAATGTGCTGTCCTGTCCCACCTGTTCTAGTAATGTACTGTCCTGTCCCACTGTTATAGTAATGTGCTGTCCTGTCCCACCTGTTCTATAGTAATGGCTGTCTGTCCCAACCTGTTCTATAGTAATGTACTGTCCTGTCCCACCTGTTTATAGTAATGTCCTGTCCTGTCCACCTGTTCTATAGTAATGGCTGGTCCTGTCCCACCTGTTCTATAGTAATGTGCTGTCCTGTCCCACCTGTTCTATAGTATAGTGCTGTCCTGTCCCACTGTTCTATAGTAATGTGCTGTCCGTGTCCCACTGTTCTTAGTATGTATCCATGTAGGCTGTCCGTCCTCTAGTAAATCCGTGTTCTTATAGTAATGTACTGTCCTGTCCCACCTGTTCTATAGATAATGTGCCTGTCCTGTCAAACACTGTTCTATTAGTAATGTGCTGTCCTGTCCCACCTGTTCTATAGTAATGTACTGTCGTCCCACCTGTTCTTAGTAATGTACTGTCCTGTCCCACCTGTTCTATAGTAATGTACTGTCCTGTCCCACCTGGTCTATAGTAATGTACTGTCCTGTCCACCTGTTCTATAGTAATGTGCTGTCCTGTCCCACCTGTTCTATAGTAATGTGTGTCCTTGGTTCCCACTGTTCTATAGTAATGTACTGTCCTGTCCCACCTGTTCTCATAGTAATGTGACTGTCCTGTCCCCATGTTCTATAGTAATGTGCTTCCTGTGCCCACCTGTTCTATAGTAATGTACTGTCCTGTCCACCTTTTCTATAGTAAGTGTAGCTGTCCTGTCCCACCTGTTCTATAGTAATGTGCTGTCCTGTTCTTCACCTGTTCTATAGTAATGTGACTGTCCTGTCCACCTGTTCTATAGTAATGGCTGTCCTCTCCCACCTGTTCTATAGTAATGTGCTGTCCTGTCCCACCTGTTATATAGTAATGTGCGTCTGTCCCACCTGTTCTATAGTATATGCTGTCCTGTCCACACTGTTCTATAGTAAATGTCACGTCCTGTACAACC